>NC_046162.1:12999762-13034339 GCF_011064425.1 Rattus rattus | reverse complement strand
CCCTAGCCAGATTAACGAGAGGGACACAGAGAGTGTGTCCAAATAAAAATCATTAGATCTTACTATAAAAGCCTATATTCAACAAAACTTGAAAATCTACAGGAAATGGACAATTTCCTAGACAGATACCAGGTACCGTTAAATCAGGAACAGATAAACCAGTTAAACAACCCCATAACTCCTAAGGAAATAGAAGCAGTCATTAAAGGTCTCCCAACCAAAAAGAGCCCAGGTCCAGACGGGTTTAGTGCAGAATTCTATCAGACCTTCAGAAGACCTCATACCAATATTATCCAAACTATTCCACAAAATTGAAACAGATGGAGCACTACCGAATTCCTTCTATGAAGCCACAATTACTTTATACCTAAACCACACAAAGACCCAACAAAGAAAGAGAACTTCAGACCAATTTCCTTTATGAACATTGACGAAAAAAATACTCAACAAAATTCTGGCAAACCAATCCAAGAGCACATCAAAAACAATCATCCACCATGATCAAGTAGGCTTCATCCCAGGCATGCAGGGATGGTTTAATATACGGAAAAACCATCAACGTGATCCATTATATAAACAAACTGAAAGAACAAAACCACATGATCATTTCATTAGATGCTGAGAACGCATTTGACAAAATTCAACACCCCTTCATGATAAAAGTCCTGGAAAGAATAGGAATACAAGGACCATACCTAAACATAGTAAAAGCCATATACAGCAAACCAGTTGCTAACATTAAACTAAATGGAGAGAAACTTGAAGCAATCCCACTAAAATCAGGGACTAGACAAGGCTGCCCACTCTCTCCCTACTTATTCAATATAGTTCTTGAAGTTCTAGCCAGAGCAATCAGACAACAAAAGGAGATCAAGGGGATACAGATCGGAAAAGAAGAAGTCAAAATATCACTATTTGCAGATGATATGATAGTATATTTAAGTGATGCCAAAAGTTCCACCAGAGAACTACTAAAGCTGATAAACAACTTCAGCAAAGTGGCTGGGTATAAAATTAACTCAAATAAATCAGTAGCCTTCCTCTACACAAAAGAGAAACAAGCCGAGAAAGAAATTAGGGAAACGACACCCTTCATAATAGACCCAAATAATATAAAATACCTCGGTGTGACTTTAACCAAGCAAGTAAAAGATCTGTACAATAAGAACTTCAAGACACTGAAGAAAGAAATTGAAGAAGACCTCAGAAGGTGGAAAGATCTCCCATGCTCATGGATTGGCAGGATTAATATAGTAAAAATGGCCATTTTACCAAAAGCTTATCTACAGATTCAATGCAATCCCCATCAAAATACCAATCCAATTCTTCAAAGAGTTAGACAGAACAATTTGCAAATTCATCTGAATAACAAAAACCCAGGATAGCTAAAACTATCCTCAACAATAAAAGGACTTCAGGGGAATCACTATCCCTGAACTCAAGCAGTATTACAGAGCAATAGTGATAAAAACTGCATGGTATTGGTACAGAGACAGACAGATAGACCAATGGAACAGAATTGAAGACCCAGAAATGAATCCACACACCTATGGTCACTTGATTTTTGACAAAGGAGCCAAATCCATCCAATGGAAAAAAAGATAGCATTTTCAGCAAATGGTGCTGGTTCAACTGAGGTCAACATGTAGAAGAATGCAGATCGATCCATGCTTATCACCCTGTACAAAGCTTAAGTCCAAGTGGATCAAGGACCTCCACATCAAACCAGACACACTCAAACTAATAGAAGAAAAAACTAGGGAAGCATCTGAACACATGGGCACTGGAAAAAAAATTTCCTGAACAAAACACCAATGGCTTATGCTCTAAGATCAAGAATCACAAATGGGATCTCATAAAACTGCAAAGCTTCTGTAAGGCAAAGGACACTGTGGTTAGGACAAAATTGCAACCAACAGATTGGGAAAAGATCTTTACCAATCCTACAACAGATAGAGGGCTTATATCCAAAATATACAAAGAACTGAAGAAGTTAGACAGCAAGGAGACAAATAACCCTATTAAAAAATGGGGTTCAGAGCTAAACAGAGAATTCACAGCTGAGGAATGCCGAATGGCTGAGAAACACCTAAAGAAATGTTCAACATCGTTAGTCATAAGGGAAATGAAAATCAAAACAACCCTGAGATTTCACCTCACACCAGTGAGAATGGCTAAGATCAAAAACTCAGGTGACAGCAAATGCTGGCGAGGATGTGGAGAAAGAGGAACACTCCTCCATTGTTGGTGGGGTTGCAGACTGCTACAACCATTCTGGAAATCAGTCTGGAGGTTCCTCAGAAAATTGGACATTGAACTGCCTGAGGATCCAGCTATACCTCTCCTGGGCATATACCCAAAAGATGCCCCAACATATAAAAAAGACACGCGCTCCACTATGTTCATAGCAGCTTTATTTATAATAGCCAGAAGCTGGAAAGAACCCAGATGCCCTTCAACAGAGGAATGGATACAGAAAATGTGGTACATCTACACAATGGAATATTACTCAGCTATCAAAAACAATGACTTTATGAAATTCGAGGCAAATGGTTGAACTGGAAAATATCATCCTGAGTGAGCTAACCTAATCACAGAAAGACATACATGGTATGTACTCATTGATAAGTGGCTATTAGCCCAAATGCTTGAGTTACCCTAGATGCCTAGAACAAATGAAACTCAAGACGGATGATCAAAATGTGAGTGCAGATAGCTCATGAGAGACACAGACAGAATACAGCAAATACAGAGGCGTATGCCAGCAGGAAACCACTGAAATGAGAACGGGAACCTGTTGAAGGAATAAGAGAAAGAACTGGAAGAGCTTGAAGGAGCCTGAGACCCCATATGTACAGCAATGCCAACCAACCAGAGCTTCCAGGGACTAAGCCACTACCCAAAGACTATATATGGACTGACCCTGGACTCTGACCTCGTAGGTAGCAATGAATATCCTAGTAAGAGCACCAGTGGAAGGGGAAGCCCTGGGTCCTGCTAAGACTGAACCCCTAGTGAACTAGACTGTTGGGGAGAGGGCAGCAATGGGGGGAGGGTTGGGAGGGGAACACCCATAAGGAAGGGGAGGGGGGAGGGGGATGTTTGCCCGGAAACCGGGAAAGGGAATAACATTCGAAATGTATATAAGAAATACTCAAGTTAATAATAAAAAAAAAAAAAAAAAAAAAAAAAAAAAAAAAAATAAAAAAAAAAAAAAAAAAATAAAAAAATAAAGTCAACGAACAGAACCTACTCATGATTGCAACTTTGAAATCCTTGTCTGTGTTTCAGCTAAATTGCCTGTCCCAAGGCCTATTGCAGTGGGACTGCTGACTTCTGGAGGGGGCATATACCTTGGTTGTTCATGTTTGCTTTTGTGCTGTGATCTAGGCATCCAGAGCTATAATGTCTGACATGCTTCTTAGTGTAGATAGTAGGTCTTGTTTTTGTTGAGGAGGTGTTCTGTTCTTTGGTTGCTATTACCATTGTGTATTCTAGCCAAGTGTGGTGAGTTTTTGAGACCCTAGTGCTGTAGGGTTCATGGTAGAGAGCTGTTCTGGGTTGGATTAAAGTCACAGAGGAATGGAGATGAGCTAGAAGGAAAGGGTGGTGGGAAAGAACTATGGAGACCCTAGGTCTGCACCAAGAGGCCAATTCCCTGGGTGGGGGTAGGGGGAGGTGGGCTGGGAAGAGCTCTGTGTTTCTTGAGACAGTATCTGCTGTTGAACCTGGGACTCACTGATCTGGCTACATTGGCTGAACATCAAATCTGAGGGAGCCTTCTTTCTCTGTCTCCTCTTTCTAGGATTATAAGCACACTCCTGTACCCTTCTCCTTTTGTGAGAGGCAAGGCTAGACCTCAGGTCCTGGCTCTGCCATGTTGCTCCCTTCCCATGGCTTAGCTGTGTGTTTGACTCTTGCAGTCAGTCTTCCAATTGGAAACATTCCACCCTGCAGGGAGGAGAGCGTCTCCTGAGACTCAGGAAGCTTCTGGAACCTTCAAGACAGGCCCCTTCCCAGTGGTTAAGAAAGCAGCAAAGAGTTGTGGAGGAAGGGGAGGGTGTTCATTGGAGCTCCCTGCAAATTGTGCAGGGAACTCTGGGGAGGAAGTTTTCCTTAGTCAACACTCATGCCTGGATGGGGTTTCTCCATGATTCAACTTTCTTTGAGATACTCATACTCCTGGTAAATAGACCTTTTCTCTGTTCTGTAAGAAACCCCAATATCCTAGACTCAGTAGAATTTTTGTTCTGTGGTCAGCAGCCCAGCTAGGTGAAGAGACATTTGTTTCTGTCTCCTCAGGTAAAGCCATGCATTAGTTGGTGGGGTTGGCTTGTTTTCCTCACTTCTTTTCTAGTCTCTCCATCCCTGATGGTTCTCTTGGTTTATTAATGTCTTTTGTCTTCTCTCCAGTACTTTTCTTCTTCTAACTCTAAATGGTAGTTATTAAATTACACCCAGCATGCTTTGTGGTAAGTGGAAATCTGGTCTCATTCAGGTGCTGTGGGGGGACGGGGAGAGGAGTTCCCAGGCGAGTCTGGAAGCATCTCTGAAGAAACACTCTCCCGGCCTCTTCATATGATCTCCAAGCACGGGCTTGGTTTATCATAACTCCTGGTGAGTCTTTGTCCTCTGCCCACCTTCTGTAACCTCCCTTGATCACGTCTTTGCTTCTATTCTGGAGATGGGATATCACTATTAGTTCAGGTAGGCCTTTAACTTATGATCTTCCTGCCTCAGGTTCCCGAGTACTGACTAGGCTGTCAGGTGTGCATGCCCCTTTCTGGACCAGCCATGCTTAGCAAAAGCTGAGTTCCAGTAGTGGGAAGAGAGCTGTTTCCTTAGAATGGAGTAAGGGAGAAAGAAATCCTTGTTATGCCACTTTAGAAAACATGAAAGATTTCAAAGTAGAAAAAAAATAAACCCTTAAATATAACACAACATATCTTCTACAGCCTGTCACATGAACAAGCCCATGTGGGAGAGGATATGGCAAGCAAGTGAGTTTGCTGGAGATTGCCCACCAGTTTGCGTGGCTACCAAGGGGGTGCTCTGTGAGGCAGTGACCCCAGATACTTCATTTCTGGATTGCTTTTTGCTACTGATATGCCTTTCCTGCCATTATTACATAGCCTAATGATTACTGGGCATTATCCTATCCTATTAGGCAAATTTCCTGGAGATTATTATGAAAATGTACTTTCATGTAATAATGCTGCTTAGATATATTAATGACTTTATTGAATTCTTTGTTTGATTAAAATAATTTTAGGAAGAAAGTTTAAGAATATGGTTCCAGGTTTTTGGTTTTTTTTTTGCTGGAAAGATACAATAAAGTTAGAATCAAGAGCAGAATGTGTCCCTGCCCATGAGATAGTAAGTAAAGGCTGCACAATGAGGAGCACAATGAGCTTTCATAAATTGAACTAAGGAGAGAAACAGGCTTGGAACAGATTTGTGATCAAGGAAAAATGTTCATTCTAAGTCCGAGGATGAGGCCACAGGTGTGCACTGTGATAAAACAAGGCCATATGAAACTGTTGCTTTGAACTTAACAGCATCCTTCTGTAACTCCCTTTTGTGTAACATTTTAACTAAGAGGTAATTTTATAAAGAACTTTTGTTTAGGAAGCTATAAAAGGCTGAGAGGAAAAAATAAAGTGTGGCTGTTTGGGCTCTGCTGTATCCACCAAATGTGTGTGTGTGTGTGTGTGTGTGTGTGTGTGTGTGTGTGTGTGCATGCATGTGTATGCATGATCTTCTCTCCATCTTTTTCTTTCTCACTGTCCACTTAAGAGTTAAATGAGTTCAGAGTTAAGTTTTGTTCCTGTGGATACTATCAGTGCTGACCTCATAACTCTCCTGGGAGACAGCTTGGGAGCTCGATCGGTTGCTATCAAAACCCCAGTCACCAGCGCCAATCTTGCTGCCTTCCTCAATTTATCTAGATGTTTAACTGGCCTACAACAGCTATACAAAACTTTGAATTTCAGAATATTTCTCAATGATTTTTTTTCCTAACGAGATATTTCTAGAATGAAGAGTGAATTTCTAGAATGAATGTACCTTGGTAAGGTTCTTGATGCAATTGCCAAGATGATGCTCACATTTTGGAATCTATAGACGGTGTTTTACTTGTGGATATATTGTGATAATTTGATCCAATTCCCAAGAGAGTGGAAATGAGATGAGGGGAGGTTGGTACTGAGAATAAGATGAGGGATGCTTAGTCTTCTCTGGTGTGTGTGTGTGTGTGTGTGTGTGTGTGTGTGTGTGTGTGTGTGTGTGTTACACGTGCATGCTGTTCTACATAAATTTATGCATGTGTATGCCAGTACATGGGGGGGCTAGAGACCTATGTTGGATGTCTTTCCTAAGTTTTTCTTCTTCAAATTACTTACATTTTTCCTTCATTTTTATTTCATGTGTACGGGTGTTTTGCCTGAAGGTATTCATCACATGTGTGCACGCCTGCAGAAGGCAGAAGAGGGCATCCGATCGATTCCCTGAGACTGAAGTTACAGACACGAGTTATGAGCTGCCATGCGGATGCTCCGAATCAAACTCCAGTCCTCTGGAAGACACCAGTGCTTTTAACTGCTGAGCCATCTCTCCATCTCTCCAGCCCCTGCATTATTTCTGAGACAGATGTCTTACTGGATCAGGATCTCACCTTGGCTAGACTGTCTAGTGAGCCCCAGGGACCTCCCTGTTTCAGCCTCCCAGCACTGGTAGCACAAGTGTATAACTGTGTTGGCTTTCAATATGGGTCCAGGAGATCAAAGGTTTGCTGAGTCATCGCCCCAGCCTATCATTTCCTGTAAAGTACATTTTATTCTGGACTAAATGCTTGTCTAAAATTGACTTTTATTAGTTTCTTCCACTGTAGGTAATCTTAGCTCAAACTGGTATGTCAGGTAACTTTAAAATCATGTCATTTCTCTGCTTGGATCTGTATTAAATTTTATTTTTATTGACAAATAGTGTGTATATTCCTGGGGTATAATGAGCTCCTTCAACACATGGACTGGGTGTATCATAGGATGAGGCACCTGGATGAATTAACACGCACCAGCTCAGAGGCAAGTTTCTGTGTGATGGGAGCAGTAGGATCCATATGTCTACCAGTTCTGAAATACAAGATACATGTTATCACCTAGAACTGGAGATGCCTTGCTGTGTGTCAGATCACAAGAACTTGTTTCTCCTGTCTCAGTCATGAGTTACGCCCCTCGACCAATAGCCTCATCTTGCCTACCACTACCATTGTACTTAAAAAAAGAATACTTTTATTGATTTTTTTTCTGGTATCACACGCATCTAGTGTGCTCTGATTATTGTCCCTCATACTCTTTTACCTGTTCCCATCCATATTACCACTCTAAAGTCCCCTTTCCTTTCTGAGTCTTTTTTTGTTTTGTGACCCAGTTACTTTAGCCAGGGTCTTCCGTTTGCCCACTGGTTTGGCTGTCTACTGGAGCCGGGTAGCTCTGCTGTGGCCTGGACAATGACTGCCCCTTCAGAATCCGTAAGTAGTTAGCAGTTCAGCAGGGAGGAGTAGAGACCATTCCCTGGTTCATGATTGATCACTGATGTGTCCAGTCAAATAGAGGCCCATAGCAGACAGCCGCATCTGCTGTGGGACTGTGATTGACTGTGTGGGCCATGCCGCATCCCAAAGGCAGCATTTCACCCCCATCCCCCATCTTAAAGTTCTTGCATTCTTCTCTCCCCTTCTTCGGCAATGCTCCCTGAGCCTTAGTGGGAGGGTATAGACGTGAGTTCCAGGAGTTCTCACTTGAAGAGTCTGTAGAACTTATTTCAAGTAGTATAACGTCTTTTGGATTCATATCCACACTTTCTCAAATGACAGACTCTCGTTCTTTTTAAATGCTGAATCACATCCCAGTGTGTATTTATCTTATTAAAATGTGCCTATCAGTTGATAGGTACTGAGGGTTATTGCAGAATCCTCACTTTGGTGAATAGTGCTGGGGTGAGCGTGGGAACAGATACCTTTGACACACTGATCCCATTGCCTTTGGGCATATGCCCTGAAGTCGAGACCCTTCCTCCAACGCCCCTCTCTCTTTCCCCTCTTCCTTCTGGTACCCCTGCTGTTCTTCCCTTCCTCTGCGGCTCCCACCGTGATCCAGGCACTGTGCCCAGCTCTTTATGATAGTATTTGTTTAGTTCTTGCAGAAGTACCAGTGGGCGAGTCAGCATCCCAATTCTGTGCTGGTGAGCCAACGCCTCTGAGGTCACCTGACTTGTAGGGCGCTGTGTTCTTGGCAGAGATCACGCAGAGCCAGACTTCACTTTTTATCTCAAGCCTGTGATAGGCCATCAAGCCTGCTAAACGGCAGCTTGCACTGGGGTCACTGTGTGAGGCTACGCTCCTCTCTTGATCTGTCAGAGTGACACTGGGGAGGTGGGGGTTGTCTGGTGGTAAGGATTCGCTCTTAGTACATTTTTGTCTGTTTAAGAGATACGTGAGAGAGACTTTTCGATGGAAACTAACTTCTTGCTCATGTTTTCAGAGGCGTCAGTGGTTCCGTTGAGGATGAGGTGGAGCGGCTCCCATCATGGCAGTGAGGGAGTAGAGGCAGAGGACTGGAACCAGTGGTCCTCAGGGGTCCTCCATCCTCACTCAAGGTGCTCTGCCCCACCTCTTCTGCTGAGATTAACTGTCCCTGGGAAGACCTTTATATACACCTACAGGTACATGTTAGTTACCACCCAGATGCTTCTCAATGTCACCAAGTTAGCAATCAGGATTAGCCTACTAATGTCTCTATTCTCCATACCAAAACTCCATAAATATTCACGAGGTCTGTCTTCTGGGCTACCTGGAGTCCATGCTCCATGCCCTTCTAAGCCTCTTATTGCTAAAATCTCTAAAGCTTCCTGCTCAGCAAAGAGCACTGCAGCATTTGTGAAGTTTTAAACTCCTTTGAGAACAGCAGCAGAAGACTAAGGAAAAGTAAAGGACTGGAGTTCGTAAGATCTTGGAATGTGACACGGACAGCCATACCTCAGGTCTTCCTTCTTGGCATTGGTGAGTCCATCTCAAACCTTCTATTTAGGGCTAGGGAAGTTAGTGGTGGGTGAAATGATTTCACAAGGGCTTTCTTTCCCCTCCTGGATTTCTCTTTTCCTTTTGTTGTAAGAAATGCATGGAGCTAATGGGGCTGAGGAGATTCCCCAGGTGCCTGATAAAATGTAGTTGAAGTGAGGTGAACATAGGTTTAGATTCAGGATCTTAGCAGGGTGATGTTAGAAAAGACTCAGTTTCCCCCTGTCTAAAACGGGACAGTGGTATACTCAGGCCATAACCTCATTGGTAGAGGGCCTGTCTAGCACACAGGAAGCCCTCTGTTTAACTCCCTGCACTGCATTAGCGGTCAGCTATGCTGCATGCAATCCTAACACCTGGGAAGTGGAAACAGGAGGTTTGGAAGTTCAAAGTCATCCTGGGACACGTGAGGGTGCCTCAAACATAAAACAAGACAAGAACGTACATCTTAAATGACTGCCTGCAGACAGACACAATGCGTTCAATTTACATAGCACCAATTATTGATTTTCTTGTCATTTCTTCTTTGTTTCTTTATCATTCTTTTTATTGAGCATCCCAAAGCCCAATGTTTTCTCACTAGATGGATGTCTCTGTGGAGAGGTAGTCTCTGTCTTTCCATAGGTGTTAAAGCTGAATTTCCCTTTCTTTTCTCCAAGCTTCTGGCTAGCACCTTCTTAGGTAACATAAGGTGACTTAGAATATTTAGATTAGCATTGTGTTGTGAGATGATAGTGCTATATCACAGAAGAAAAATCAAGATATAATAAAGAACAATGAGGTTACAATTTAAATAGGGTGATGTAGGCAAGCTATTCAGAGTAGGTGGGCAAGTACTGATGGAAGGGAACTGAAGAAGTTGCCATATAGAGACATTTGCTACAAGCACGTTCTAAGGGGAAGACAAGCATATGTATAACTAAGTTCGGTAGGCATGCTGGGTTCCAGAAGTACTCAGGCCAGGACGTTGGGGTGGGTTAGGAATGCATGATGATATCAGAGGGCACTTAGGGCATATAGTAAAGACGTAAGCCACAGTGAGGAGAAGGAACAAGGGCAGCGCTCTGGGAAGGGAGGGGTATGAAGGATCTCTTACAGTAGTTAAAATAATATCAAAGTTGATAATTGACATATACTATAGTGTGGTAGTGCTGCTGATGGTAAAACATGATTAAGTACATGTGTTTATTGAGAGAGAGAGAGAGAGAGAGAGAGAGAGAGAGGAGTTGCTGCTGCTGCTAGGTGTGTGTGTGTGTGTGTGTGTGTGTGTGTGTGTGTGGTGTGTGTGTGTGCATGTGTGTGTGTGTGGTGCATGTGTGTGTGTTGCGTGTGTGTGTGTGTGTGTGTGTGTGTGTTGTGTGTGTTGTGCATGTGTGCTGTGTGCGTGTGTGTTGTGTATGTGTGTGTGTGTGTTGTGTGTATGTGTGTGTGTGTGTACATGTGTGCTCATGGCGTAGTCACAGAAATGTTTCTAAACTCAGATTTATGTCACAGGTAGAAAAGGTCCAGCTAGGGCTGGGGTCAGTGTGGGCAGATTTTGTATTCATGAGCCCCGACGAATGGTGAGACTCATCAGACTACATCTTCTCCAACACACAATGTGAACCCAGCCCTGGAGAAGTGGCTGCTCCTTGTTTCTACCCAACTTGAGGACAATTAGAGCTAAACACCTTGGAGGAAGTTATCCAGTCTCCAAGTTTGCTAATTCCATTTCTAAAATAGCTCTAAAGTCTTCGCTTGCTCATGGCAGGGATAATTAAAACTAATGAAGTGAATTTAGGGGCGCACATCAGAGACCGAGCCTGGAGAATCTGCCGGTGATTACAGACATGCTGCAGATTCTTTGAAGGTAATTGTCAAGCGACCCTTCTTCATTTGTATTCATGGAGACAGGGGGCCATTTTCAGGGTAAACATTTCCGAGGCTCCATCACATGGTACATTGCAGAATTGAGAATTCTACATTACACTCTAAGAGTACTAGGGCTTTGCCCACTGGTTACAAATGACTAACATTCATATTCTGTGAATAATAACTTAAAGAGATGAGAATGCAGAGAGAGGAAGGGTGAAAGCCTGAGAAACTCTCATTTGTATGTAGTTAAAGTATAAATATTTACTGAATGCTCACATACTAGACACCAGGCTGCATTCAGGGTTCGGAAGATAGATAAACAAAACAGACAAGGTCTCTCTTCTTAGGGCTCTCTAGCTTAGCTGAGATAAACTAAAACATGAAAAATATAACTTGGTGGTGTAAACAGTGCAAGTATAAAAATAGGAGACAGGGCAGAGGAAAACTGTTGCCAAATCCTCTCAAAGCTTGAATGCTTTAATTGACAAGAAGGAGACTGTTGCTGTGAAGAGACACCGTGACCATAGCAACTCTTATAAAGAAAAATATTTAATTGGGTCTGACTTACAGTTCAGAGGGTCAGTCCATTATCATCACGGTGGGGAGCATGGCAGCACACAGGAAGACATCGTACTGGAGAAGTAGCCAGAAGTCCTACATGAAGATCAGCAGGCAGCAGGAATAGAGAGAGACACTGGGCCTGCCTTGAGCTTCTGACACCTCAAAGTCCACCCCCAGTGACACACTTTCTCCAACAAGGCCATACCCCCTAATAGTGATATTCACTATGGGTTGGTGGGGGCCATTTTCATTCAAAACAACACAAAGGCAGATATCTGAAAACCAAAAGGTGTCAAGGATAAAGAATTGATGGGACAGAGGGTTCACATGGTTGGGGCAGAATGAATGTCCCTGAGTGCACATGTCAAAGTTAGGGGTGGAATGAAAGAGTTGCGGATTTCCTTATAAGTATGCAAAGAGGTAAGGGTGGAAAGAAGGCTCAGAGGGTAGGGACACTTGTTCTTCCATAGGACCTAAGGTTCATAGCACCAGGTTAATGAGCTCATAATCCTCTGTAATTCCAACTCCACTGCATCCAGTGCCGCTGTGGCTTTGTTGTAGCCTCTGTTAGAGCTGTGTCCAATCCTTCTGGCCTCTGTGGACACCCATGCACATGTGCCATGCACTCATGCACACACACTCATACACATAAATAAAAATATTAAGAGGAATAAAGGCCATTGGAAGCCTCCTGATTAGGGAACATGCCATCTGCCTTGTTCTTAGATGCTCTTTGGTATTGAGGTAGATATAACCTGTGGTGGGGTGAGAGCAAACCATGACGCACCCGGAGGAGGCTCCAGCACTGACCGGTGGCTGGACCACCATATGGAGTGAGAAGACGGAAAACACAAACAGGATCCGTTGCTGGTTTCAAGGTGAAGCTTGATGAGGAGAAAGAGGAGTAAGGATAGCATGGTTGGGCACAGGAGGTGGTAGACAAAGGGCGTTCAGTGAATTCTTCAAGCTTTGGGCTTCAATGGCCAAGAGGTGGCTGTGTCAAGTGATAGGCTGGAAAGCCACTGTGAGAGAGAAAAGTGGGTGTGGTTAGCATTCCTGCAATGACTGAGGCTGTCTTGGCATGGGTTGCTGATGTGAGGGGAGCTAGAGCAAGGGTAAATAAAGAGAAGACACATCCATGTGGATGAGGAGATTGGAAGATGCTGGGAGGATGTAAGTGGACAGCTGTTATAGCTGGTTTTGTTGGATCTGGATCTCTGCTTAAACCTCAAAACCTTAGAAACTCTTGGACCTCTGCTTGTCTTCGCACCATAGGACCCATGGCAGACACTCAAGTTATGTCCTCAAAAGCTACTGAACTCTAGTCCAAAGCCTGGGTGGCTGCTTCATCCTTCAGAGCTGCCTTCATAACTTAGGCTTGATACTTACTGGATGCAGAATCTTAGGCAACAGAAACCACCCCAGCTTTAGTTTGTCCCATACTGAAAAGGATATCATCAGATGAAGTCTTGCCATGTGGTGTCATTGACACAACAGCTGGCCTTATTGAGCACCCACCCCATATATGTGATTTCATCTTTAGCGCAGTTCCACAAAGGAATGACTATTATGGCCCTGTTATATGGATGATAAAAACAGCACAGTAGAGAAGTGTTGTATTGCAATTTACTCTGAGCTGAAATATTCCGTCCTGGAGGAAGCCAAGAAACTCAGGAAGAACTCAAACTTCACACGCCCAGGAAGCTGAAGCTTCATTGATTCACAGGGTCTGGCCTCATGGTTAGAGACACATGAACAGGTTTTAAGGGAGGAGATGGACTCGCTGAGTAGCTTGCAAGTTCTGCAGAGAGTTCCTGGGTGTCAGCTTTCGAGAACTGTTGCCCTAGGTGTTGCAAGCTTTTGTTGCTATGGCTGCCTTCGAGTCATCCGCACTCCACACCTGTAAAAAGCCACAGTATGCCTAGTCAGGTCACCGAGTCCTTGTCACTGTTGGGAGCCACAATAGGCTTAGTCGGGTCACCAAATCCAACTTCCCTGTGACCAATGCTTTGCTGTTAGCATTTCCTCTCACCCTGAAGGAGACATTTGTTCAATGTGTCCCCAGAAATAGTGAACACAAACTATGCAATACATCCGAAGCTTCACCTCCAAGGGCCCAGGGGAGAAGAAATAACTTATCCAGATTCACATTCCTGTGAGTGACACTTCGGCTCCAGAAACAGTCACCTGGCTGCTTCTCACCGCAGGTCTTTCTTGTGTTCTCAAGCCCCATGTACAATACCAGATTATGATGTCACTTCCATTTCCACTCTATTCTCTCAAGGCAAGAATGGTGACTTAGCCACAGCTGTGCTGCCTGTGCCCACCAGCAGATGGACAGAGGACGTTGCCCAAGGGAAAACAATAGCAAGACAGCTGGACGGGGATTCCTTTGTCTGTATGCCGTCTTCCTAAGGAGCACTTACTCTACGCTTGGTAGAAGACATCTTTCCCCAAATGCTACAAGCCCTATGAGTGCACAGAGGGGAGACAGATATGGGAGTTTACATTTCAGCATCTTCTAGCCCTGAGCTTCCCTCTCAGCAAAGAACATGTCTCATGAAAATGGGAATTAAAGCCATAAGTTGTATTTGGCACCAGCCAAGTGCCCACACAGGAGCTAAACATAGGAAAAGGGAGGAGAAGACCACGAGAGGGAACAGGAAACTTTCCCAATTCATTCTCTTGCCAGCATGCAAGAGAGTGAGTGTGTCATGGGCAGGACAATTAAATTGAAATATGGCCCAGCTAAGCAGAGGACTTGCTCTAGCAAGAAGGCTGGAGAAAACAATGGCCACCTAGGAGGGTGGTGGTGGAAGAGGGCCCTCAAGGCAAGGTCTAATTATCTTATTGGTGTCCATTTTAGAGCAAGAACTGGCCTGAAAAATAAGTTCCAGGTCTCCAGGCTCTAGCAAGATGAGTATTTAATAATAAGAGGAACAGACAGGAGCGCCTTCTTTTTTTTTTTTTTTTTTTTTTTTTTTTCCCGGAGCTGGGGACCGACAGGAGCGCCTTCTAATAGCTTTGTCATCCATGTGTGCCCTGAGACCAAACATCATTTCAAAAATGAAGGAGTGTGTCTGATTGTACCTCTCATTGTGGGAAGACAATGCCCATGAGGACTGAGTTCATGGAAGGGATCTTAGGGCAGGTGGACGGTGACACTGACTGTCCCCTTCTCTATGACTGTCCCCTTCTCTACATCTCCTGAGATCTCTCCAGTAGTTCTATAAGGAGAATGCTTAGTCTCAGGCAGAAAGAACCTGTCTGAGTGGTGAATAATTTTTGGTCCTTGGATTCTATAGAACCAGTGGTGAGGCGGCATCAGGTTTAGGAGCTATAGCCGTGTCTTACACGAAAAGGCTAGCCATCCTGAGGGCCATTTTGAGGCCTCTCAGCCAGTGCGCGCACTCCATGTTTTGAAATCATATTCCATTGCTACGAACTCCAAACTCCCAAGGCAACATCACCCTTCTCACCTCTCTAAACTCCCGCAGGAGTTGGCCATGGGAGGGCATGGAGGACGAGAGACAATCTTACATAGTGCCTTGATGGCCCTGAGTCCATTTGGGTGTTAGTTATTGTTCCTGTGGCTGTGATAAGATACCACGGCCAAAGCAACTTAAGGGAGAAAGGGCTCATTCTGACTCACAGCTTGGGATTGTAGTCCACTGGGGCAGGAAGTCTAGGCAGCCAGAGTTTGTGACTTTGCATCCACAGCCAGGAAACAGGAGGTGAGAGCTGGTGGTTTTCATCTGGATTTCCTCTTTGTACTCAGCCCAGGACCCCGCCCATGACATGGAGTCACCCATGGTTAAGATGACTCTTCACATCTACCAACTGAATCTAGATAATCCCCTAACAGTGGAGGCTCACCTTTTAGGTGATTCTAGATTCTGCCAAGTTGACAATAGATTCACCATCACAATGGTGAATTGTCAATGTCTCCATTTGGCTTTCTTCCCATGATCCTTTTGCTCCAATTTTGAAACTTGTTTTCAGGTAGTCCAGGTTGGCCTTCAGTTAGCTAGGAAGCGTAGGATGGCCTAGGACTTTCCATCTTCCAAGTAATTGGAATCATGCAACACCACATCTGGTTTTTGTGGTGTTGTAGGTCAAACCAAGCTTTGCACAAATTAGACAAACACTACCAACCAAACTGTAGCCCTCGCCCCATCCCTTGATGTTCTAGAACAGGAGGGTATCCTAGAATTGTTACAACTTCGCTCAAATTTCATTCAATACAAACATTTTTCAATGGTAATTTTCAGTTTTTTAAAAAAAATTTGTTAAAAAGCAAGGTGTCATTCCTTTCTTGTTAGTACATATTAGTTGTATGAGATCAGAGGTTTTGTTGTGACATTTCCCAACCTGAGTGCAACACCTCATGACCAACTCTCCTTACCTGTTACCTTTGCTTGCCCACACCCCTTGTCTGTTCCCTAATAGTCCCTTGACTCTTGTTTTTCTTTTTTTGATTTGGCTTATGAGAGGAAATATGCAGTCTTTCTGAGTCCAAATGATAGCATAATGATCTTCAGTTTTATCTGGTTTTTTGCAACTGGCATACATTAATTCTTTGTGATTCAAGAATAAATAATCCAATTGTGGGTGTGCACATGTGTGTGCATGCATGTATATGTGCGCTTGTGCATGCTTGTGCGTGCATACATGAATGTGCGTATGCATGTATGATGTTTTCTTTGCCCAATCTGTAGATGAACCTCTAGTCTAACTCCATTTCTGGGCCATTGAGCAATCATAGTACAGCAATAAGCATGTATGCGGATATGCATGCTGGCTTTGATTCCTTTGTGTATGGGTCAGGAGTTACAGAGTGAATGGCGGGTCTATTTTCGTCTTCTGAGGACCCTTCACACTGCCTTCCATAGTGTCTGTGCTAGTTTACATCCCACTGGTGGGTGAACGTGACCCTCTCTCCTCAGTCCATATTAGTGTTTATTATTTTTTCCAGACAGGGATATTTTCAGGGTTCCAACTGAAGTGGATGTTCTATTTCCTCTTGACTACTTCTAAGGCAGGAATCCTTAACCAGAAAATGGTTGCGGTCCCCAACCTAGGGTACATGTGAAGATACCTGGGGACATTTTATGTTGTCATGACTCAAGGAAGATTGTTACCAGCATCATGAGGAAGTATGTGTGGGTAGTCCTGCATAACAAAGACTCACCCAGCCCTGAGTTTCAATAATGCTGTAGTTTAGGGATGGAGAACTCATGTGCCTCAATATAGCACCACAGACAATCTGGTTTCAGTTTGTCCTAGGTAGGGTATATAAAAGAGGCAGGCACAGAAGAGGTGGGAAGATGACTTTGGAACAAACTTATGTGGAGAAAGTGAAGGTTGTTCCATTATGCATATTGGCAATGAGACTTACTAGGGAGGGCGATTAGGATATCAGAACATGGTTATTTCCCATGGCAATATCTGAACGTCATTGAATCTTTGGGACCAGAAGCCAGTACCAACCAGCACCAGTGCAGGGGATGTTAGGACAACATAAGCAGCTATGGAGAGGTGCAGCATCCTTGAGACTGAGTGCTGAGAGACATATAACCACAGATACATCACCTCAAAGCAGAGCAAGAGGTGGGCAATGCAAATGAATGTATGGTCGTCCGATTTGGTAGGTGTTGTTTGTCTGATGTTCATTCTCTCTCAGATGCTGTCTTTACTATTGGCTTTAGGTAATTATAAAATCTTACCATTATCAGGATGAGATCTCTCTTTAACTGTTGGTGGGGAGGGACTCTCCAGCAAGACAGAAGAGACAAGGCTGACTTAGCACAATAGTGACAACCATAAGCTCAGAGGAAAACCAGGATGCGTGAGAAAACGATGGGTCCTGAAAAAGACAGTGTTACAAATTAGTTTTGGTTGTAGATCAATGGCTTCTGAGCTCCATTGTGTGTGTAATTCATTAGAGTGTTTTGAATATTATACGTGTGTGTGCCAGTGTGTAACTAAAAGATAAAAATAAAAGTTTAAAAAGCAATGATAAATATTTTTATGCACCCCAATAAATTGTTCTGCCCCACTTTGGCTGCCATTCTCCATTTTGAATCAGAGGTGAGAGGCCACACTGGTGATATATGTCAAACTTACCAAGATCCCGTTTAAAGCCGTCCTGGGCAAAGGGGGAAACAAGACAAGCTGTATGAGGGTCAGAGGGAGAGAGGTGGGAGGAGAGTAGGCCTTGCCCCACACCCTGTTACAATGCAAGAAAGGTTTTTCCCCTCCCACTGCCCCTGTGGTGTGGTCAGCATTGATGCCCTATTGCTTTCTGTGTCTAGCAACTGTGACCACCTTTGCATAGACTCTGTGACGTGGCTTGCACGCAGCTTTCCCTGACCATTTTTGGTTTGTTCTTGTCAAAGGCTTCTAGAGCTGGCTGCCATACCTGCCACCAAACAAGACACTCCAGAAGCGGTAGTGTGGACTCTTGTTCTTCATGAGAACTTGTGTTTCCATATGAATATGGGTATCTTTTTAGTATTTCCAGGAGATATAAGGGAAGAATTCCAGAAAATGACTTTTTGAAGATCTCGTGGTCCAATCCAGGCCTCTTGAATGAGGAGTAGAGAGGGTGTTCTGGGTAGTTTTATGTCAACTTGACACAAGCTAAAGTCATCTGAGAGGAGAAGACTCAATTGAGAAACATGCCTCCGTATGGCCGGCTGTATCTAAACTTATAGAGCATTTTCTTAATTAGTATTGATGGGGTGGGTGCAGCCCACTGTGTGTGGGGCCATCACTGGGGAAGTGGTCCTGGGTTCTATAAGAAAAAAGGCTGAGCAAAGCATGGGTGGGAGCCAGTGAGCAGCTCTCCATGGCCTCTGCCTCAGCTCCTGTCTCTAGGTTCCTGCCCTGTTTGGGTTCCTGTCCTGACTTCCTTCAATCAAGAATAGCAATGCCAAGTGTACGCTGAGTTAACCCTCTCCTCTCTGATTTGCTTTGGCCATAGTGTTCCATCGCAGCAACAGTAATCCTAATTAGGACAGAGAACAAGAGATTTGATCAAGGTCCTGTTTTTCATGCTATTGAGAAGAGACATGTCTGGCTTTTTGTTTGCTTACTGACCAGGTTGGAAACTTATCTTTTAGGTCAAACAACGTACAAGAGCTGAACTCGGTTCAGAGCCAGTAGGAAGGCAAGCTTTTATTTTCTTTTAAACATGAATGTATGGGAGACCCTGTTGTGGTCTTCATTATGAACTTCCACACTCAGGTTGAGTCCCTAACTCCAGGACCTTAGGACGTGGTGTTTTAAGGTAGGAATTTTGCAGAAATGTGTAAGTTTCAATTAAGGCCATTAGGGTGGGCTGTAATCCAATGTGATTCATGTCTTCAAGAAAAGAGGAGCTTTTTACTCCTCTTTTTATGCAATTCATGCATCACAAGTGTGTACACATGGAGGAGATTGTCAAGGAAATGGCAACGTGGCCAGCCATCTGTAAGCCACTGAGATAGCCACCTAGTCTCTCGTGTGTTGTTATGATGATCCAAAAAAAAAAAAAAGACCAAACCAAACAAAAATTCCCAGGGCAGGTCCCTTCACTTATGATAGCTGTACTGGCAATAGCTAGTATCTATTTCCAGATGAATTTCTCAGTTAACCCCTATAAAACTATATGATGTGGATACAATTCTTCGCTCCATTTTTCCCATGAATGGGCCCAGGCTAATCGAATTAGGGTAGAGCTGAGTTCGCTATTGTTCCAAAGCCAAACTCTTTTTTCTCTCTCCATCTTTATTAACTTAGGTATTTCTTATTTACATTTCAATTGTTATTCCCTTTCCCAGTTTCCGGGCCAACATCCCCATAATCCTTCCCCCTCCCCTTCTATATGGGTGTTCCCCTCCCCATCCTCCTCCCATTACCACCCTCCCCCCAACAATCACATTCACTGGGGGTTCAGTCTTGGCAGGACCAAGGCCTTCCCCTTCCACTGGTGCTCTTACTAGGCTATTCATTGCTACCTATGAAGTTGGAGCCTAGGGTCAGTCCATGTATAGTCTTTGGGTAGTGGCTTAGTCCCTGGAAGCTCTGGTTGCTTGGCATTGTTGTTCATAAGGGGTCTCGAGCCCCTTCAAGCTCTTCCAGTCCTTTCTCTGAATCCTTCAACAGGGGTCCCGTTCTCAGTTCAGTGGTTTGCTGCTGGCATTTGCCTATGTATTTGCTGTATTCTGGCTGTGCCTCTCAGGAGAGATCTATATCCGGTTCCTGTCAGCCTGCACTTCTTTGCTTCATCCATCTTATCTAGTTTGGTGGCTGTATATGTATGGGCCACATGTGGGGCAGGCTCTGAATGGGTGTTCCTTCTGCCTCTGTTCTAAACTTTGCCTCCCTATTCCCTGCCAAGGGTATTCTTGTTCCCTTTTAAAGAAGGAGAGAAGCATTAGCATTTTGGTCATCTGTCTTGAGTTTCATTTGTTCTAGGCATCTAGGGTAATTCAAGCATTTGGGCTAATAGCCACTTATCAATGAGTGCATACCATGTGTGTTTTTCTGTGATTGGGTTACCTCACTCAGGATGATATTTTCCAGTTTCATCCATTTGCCTATGAATTTCAGAAAGTCATTGTTTTTGATAGTGGAGTAATATTCCATTGTGTAGATATACCACATTTTCTGTATCCATTCCTCTGTTGAAGGGCATCTGGGTTCTTTCCAGTTTCTGGCTATTATAAATAAGGCTGCTATGAACATAGTGGAGCATGTGCCTTTGTTATATGTTGGGGCATCTTTTGGGTATATGCCCAAGAGAGGTATAGCTGGGTCCTCAGGTAGTTCAATGTCCAATTTTCTGAGAACCTCCAGAAAGGACACTGTTCTTAGGGCAAAACAGCAACCAACAGATTAGGAAAAGATCTTTACCAATCCTACAACTGATAGAGGCCTTATATCTAAAATATACAAAGAACTCACGAAGTTAGACTACAGGGAGACAAATAACCCTATTAAAAATGGGGTTCAGAGCTAAACAAAGAATTCACAGCTGAGGAATGCTGAATGGCTGAGAACACCTAAAGAAATGTTCAACATCTTTAGTCATAAGGGAAATGCAAATCAAAACAACCCTGAGATTCCACCTCCCACCAGTCAGAATGGCTAAGATCAAAAACTCAGGTGACAGCAGATGCTGGCGAGGATGTGGAGAAAGAGGAACACTCCTCCATTGTTGGTGGGATTGAAGACTGGTACAAACTCTTAATTATAACGGGATCCTAGAGTTCTGGTTGGCTCTGGGTTCCCTGCAGAGCTCAGAATAGACATTTGGTGCCATAAGTCTCTTCCTTTCTTGCAGGAAGTAGAAGAAAGAAGAAAAGAAAATCAGACAGTCTGGAGCTAGTGACACAGCCAAACTGCTTCTTATTGCATCTGGACTTACAGGTCCTGGTTTACCTTTTCTCTCCCACTTGCCCACCCCGAGGCAGCCTGTGTGGTCTTCTTCCTGGAACAGCAGAGGCTTTCTTAGGCAGTGGTTTCCCCAGAGTTTAGAAGGTTACAATCAGAGGTAGTGTAGATCAGAACGAGCATAAAGGTATAACCGCTTATAAAGTTGAGAAGTTCACTAGAGGAAAGGACAGTGCACCTTAGGGATGCTCCTCAGGGAGGAGCCAGATGCAGGGAGACCTGCTGTGTCGTTTTCTGCACAGCCCTGTCCTTCTTCTTGCTATCCTGTCAGCCTGCCTGTCTTGCCCCTGTGTAAACCGTCTTATGCACCTTGCCTGTGTTCCGAACCTTCCGGTTTAACCATCTAATTTAGCCATAACATTGCCATATGCTATTTTCTG
This sequence comes from Rattus rattus, assembly GCF_011064425.1. Lineage (NCBI taxonomy): Eukaryota > Metazoa > Chordata > Mammalia > Rodentia > Muridae > Rattus > Rattus rattus. The sequence continues at coordinate 13,013,030 of NC_046162.1, read as the reverse complement.
TCTTCCAGGAAGTGGAGGGGATCCAGATTGGATGCTGTTCCACAGTGACTTCCTGTTGTACAGGAGGTAGAGGAGGGTGGTAGAGAGAAGCCAGATTCAGCACTGAAGTGTGGGCCCTCCGCCTCATCTCTGCCAACTGCCTCCTCTTGAACCTTAAGTCATTTCTAGAAACATTTTTAGCTTCTACTCTATACCAGGCAGGAGGCTGTGGGCTGGCCCGGCAGTGAACCCAGAGATGTGGCTGCTCTTGTGCTTGTGGGCCTTTTGGTCTGGGGACATTTTTAGCATCCAGATCCTTCAAATCCCAAGCCATTTTCTTTCATCAAATGAGAGAAGGGGACTAGACAGCAGGCTGGTTTATTGGGTGTTTTCCTTTATTTCTGACTTCTGACAGCCCTCCTTCACATCTGACGGGGAGGACGAGCCTTCACAATAGTGACAGATTTATTCATTTTGACTGTTCATGAAGCTCCCTAATTAATTCTTTATAGATTTCCATCAGCAACTAAATTCGTGTTTTGAGTTAAAATTGGGCATTCAGAGGAATTGCCTTGGGATACTCTGCTCCCTTGGAGCCCCAGACTGCACACTGGCAGCTGCTGACCTCTAGTTCACTAAGAAAGTGAGCAGTGCTATTTGCCTCGTGGTGACGCACTAGCAGGCGGTTACCATGGAATGAGACAGCAGCACAAGCACTGTTCTGTCGTCATGGAGCCCCTGGGCCATCTCCCAAGCAACCTGGCAGGAGATTCCCCAAACAGTCCTATGCTCTCTGCTCCACTGAGGTTAGCTTTAAATTTATTTTTGTGGGTTGCTTGACATCAAAAGCTTTGTGTGGCTAAACAAATTTAGGGAAGGAGTTACAGTGTGGCTCTATCAAAAAAGACAAGAAAAAATGTCTGAAGGGCAGAGGTGTGAAGAAGGGGAAGGGTGAGGGATGACACAGCATATAAGACCTGAGTCTGAGGAACATTCAGAGAGATGCGTGGAAAGAGACAGAGAATAGGCACACACAGGGAAGAAAACAGAGGCTAAGAGACACAGAGAGAAGATTGCTGCGAAGAAAACAGTGTCTCACAGAAGACAAAAATATCTGGGGAGACAGCAGCAGGGGCTGTGTGACTCTGAGTGTCAGCCATTTTTCCCTTTACTTCCTGTTCTCATTCTCAGTGTGGGAATATTAAAAGAGGCTGCGTTACTTGGAGTGGGAGTCACAGTTCTTGGAGACACAGATCTGTGTCTTCCCTCCGTGTGCCTCTGAAGTCTGTGTTTTTCCATAGCACATGCTTTCGTCCTTGGTGTGGGAAGAGCTACTTGGCATATTTGTGTGAGAGAGGTGAAAGAAGGGGAGGCGGGAAAGGTTAAGGCCACCGGAGATCCTTTGCCCTCCACGGAAGCCATTGGAGTCGTATGTGTTTTGGGTGCTTTTCTGGTAGCTTATAACTGGACAATCCAATGGAGAATGATGTGTGCCTGGGAGCCTAGAAGTCATCTATTTTACCCATGGCCACTCATTTAGGCCTTAGAGTTGGTCCATGTCATTGGGGGCACCATCTTGTTAGTGGACAAGAGGAGTGGGGAGTAGAGAGATAATTACCTTGAGTTTACTTGGCTCATAGGAGATAAGATGGTGGAGTTGAGCGGCTTGCATCAAGAGGCCTTCTCCTTAGGCTCCCACTGAAGTTGACAAATGGTGTGCACTTGGTGTGTACAGACCCTGTTGCAGAAGCTGCATCTTCAAATGGTCTCCAAGTACAGGGGTGGCAGAGACGCTGGGCTGCATGGCTGTCATCATGGGTGTAGGTCACATACAGTTTCAGTAAAGGAACCAGTTAAAGAAGATGAGACAAGGGGTTGGGGATTTAGCTCAGTGGTAGAGCGCTTGCCTAGGAAGCGCAAGGCCCTGGGTTCGGTCCCCAGCTCCGGAAAAAAAAGAACCAAAAAAAAAAAAAAAAAAGAAGAAGATGAGACAAATGACAAAGCTACTCTTCACCAGGTTAGAGCAAGCAACCCCAGCTCAGCCTTGGCTGTACCCAGCAGTTCCTATATCAGTGTGGCTCTACCAAGCCTGTGATGCTGGTGACAGAACCATAGTATGGGTCTCTTTACTCAATTTCACATTGATTGGAGCCAGAATCAATTAGAAGACTCTTTCATAGATTAGATAATTAGGGGTTTGGAAACATCAAGTGTATTGGTGGCATCATTAGCGAGTGGGGTCTAAGACTGCATAATTAAGCTTTATTCATGGATGGCAGCACCTGAGGGAAGAAAGGTGAAATGGAAGTTAAGAGATCGGGGACTCCGGAGCCAGACACTCCTCACCTTGAACTTTAAAAATTCTGCCACTCGTTAGCTGCACAATCATGGGCGAATGACAAATCTTCCCCCATGTGTCATTTTATCTCAGATCTTTTCTTAGACAGCCATGCAAATCACAGAAGCTATAACATATTGAACACAGTCTTCACTGCTGAGCACACAGGCAGGAATGAGTCTCAGAAAGACTGTTCCGAAGGCGAGGAGCACTGCTTGGGGGTGGGGCTGTCAGGAAGGGCTTTCTGCATGAGGTGGCATTTGAGCTGTGGTAATTGTCATCACCATAGAGGATAGTACTTACACCTCTCCAACACTGCCCCCGCCCACATATGCACTCACATGTACAGGCACACACACACACACACACACACACACACACACACACGACACACGTACACACACATACACACAGGACACACATACACACACATATACCTGCCCAACATTTGAATTTTTATTGGCATATATTCATTGTACGTAGTCCTGGAATTCATAAGGATATTCTCGTAAGCATATATTGTCCGTATTCCCTCCTATGACATATATACATATATGATATTATGCACCTACATAAAATCAAGCTTCTGCAGATGAGATGAAAATGTGTGATATTTGTTTTTCTGGCACCTTCTGTGCCATCCAGCACGATGCTAAAGGCTCCTCATGTTCTCCCTTTCTCAGAGGCACCTTACATTGTCTATCTTAGATTCTACAGCCTGAAGCCATCTCCAAGGTCAAGGCAACATCTTCAAGGTCACACAGATAGCAAAGAGCTGAGTCAGCGCAAATCTCCCTGACTCCAAAGGCAACAGACACTTCAGAAAAGACACACATGCGTTACTTTTTCCGTCTAGGTTTCTCTAGATTAGAAGGTGACTTGTGGCTTACTGTCTACTTTGCTATGATTTAAAAGGCAATCTGTCTTCACCACTGATACATCTGCTGTTGGCATTCCAGTTTTGTTAACTTGTTTGTGTCACTTGGGGTTGCCAAGCTCTCTCAGCGTCTTTGTCAAGTCGTTCATGGTGTATGCATTTGCACAAGTGCACCTCTGGATCCCAATGCTAGGCTTTACTTTGGTACATTGGTAACTTCCATTATTCAGAGAGTTTAGGTCTCTGAATTATCTGAAGTGCATACATGCGTATGGAAGCTTCATTTAATTGACAACACACAGCCAGCTCCTGCTACACTGAAGAAAGTTTCCCTCAGCCCCACAACAAAAGGCTTCACAGAAGCAGTCTCTCTGCATTCATTATTAAGATGTTTTCTGATGCCGCTTTTCAATAACAAAGGACAACTTGAGTCAGCCTGAGCAAGAAACAATTTGTTGGAAGGATGCAGGGACATCTAGGGGACCCTAGGGAATGAGCCAGTTCTAAGCAAATGAAATCAAATTTAAAAATGGGCTGCTCCAGGGACCCAAATGGAAGGAGTTTATGATTTATTCATTTTGAGTTCTGCAATAGATTCTCTACAGCTGGGCTTGGCAGGCGTTTCGTCCAGAAGAAAGACTCTCCACCAGCATTTTCCCTGGGCCTCAGTCACTTGCTACAGCTTCCCTTACACCTGTGTAGACGACCAGACTAGCCAGGTCTAATTCAGATTTTGTATTTTTAAACATGACTTATTATAGATTGGCCTATGTATGTCTATTGTGAGCATGTATTGGTACATCATTTCTCCAAATAAATAAATAGGAATTCCAACCTTAATTTGTGAGACCCAAGAAGTGCTCTGGTATATATACTGTAATTATGGTACTTGGGTTTTAAAATGTCAGAGGTATTAACATCTGACTTACAAAATAATTGAAACTCCAATAGCTGGTTCTTCCCATTCTCCTTTCCTTCCTTCATTTTGTTCATTCCTCCCATGGTGCTCCGTTTAGAGATGATTCCTGGGGACTTTGGACACACTGGCCAATTGTTTTACTGTTATGTTACATTTGCAGCTCACTTAACCATTTTCTTATTTCATAAGCTTGAGAGTTGTATGGACTACCTGAAACTTGGGTTTCTTTTCTATACAAGGAAACAATAACTGAACAAACAAAGAGATGTGTAGTGAGACCCGAGTGAATCCGTAGTGTCTAGTCCATGGGAGCAGGTCGGATGGACAGCTGTTTTCCACATCATTCTGCCCTGCCCATCTGTATGTAGCTCACTGTTTTCTGGGTCCTTGACATCCTGCACAATGGACTGACCTTGGTAACCTCCTTGGCTCTTGACTTTCGGACTTGGACTGAACTTCATCATGGTCTTTCCTTGTTGTCCAGCACAATAATAGAAGATCATAGGTTTCTTAGCCTCTGTGTGGGTCAGCTCCCCTAATAAATACTGTACTACGTATTTTTCTTTCCTATTGTTTCTCCCCTCTGGATCACCTCCATCTACATAGAGGAAGAGGACATACTTTTCAGGATTAACTTGGTGATGATATATATAGGGATTCATAAGCTTGGCTTTCCCACATGACCTTTTAGATAGCAACTCTTTGATTTCCCCACATTTTATTGATCATTTTCCCTAAGGCCACTCTTAGGGTTAGGTAGCCTGCAGGAGAACCCATTTGGGCATTGTAATACAATGTGCTTATCTATAGTGTTCATGCCCAAGAACTTCACAATTGAGTTACAAAAACATCATCAAAAAATCTCATAACTTAAATATATTTATGAATTTGTGCTACGATGTACTCACAGCCACTTCTGACTACATGTAGCCACACGTTAGACATACCTACTAGACTTTATGACTCCATACACTGCCTGAATCCAGATTTGCTGCCCCCAGTACTTTCTGTACTCCAACATAGAGAGCTATGGTGTATCTTCTGCCAAAGTTCTCTCAGAGGATTTTTTTCAGGAATTAATGGTTATAAACCAGAAAAGATGAGGATAAGTTAATAAGCTATTACGGTTTGTGGGTGAAGAGCTTTTCAGCCCACAATGTTTAATACTAGCTCTTTTCTTCTTGCTGATGAGTCCTTACAAAGAATCTCTAGAATGTGAAAGCAGTTGGATAAATTGGTTCACAGATCCACCAAGGTTCCATACTGGGTTTCTGGGGACAACCGTGGTATGCTACTGGATAATTTAAACTTAGACTTACATAGACTTCAGAGCTACTCTGCAAACAAGCATAGCATGGGCAATTCCTAGCAATTGTATCTTTCCTATATCACTTGGAGTTCAACGCCTTGTCTAGTGCATGCTATTTTTCTTGGGCCAAGAAGGCATCTAGCACTTGAAGATGATATATGTATTAGTTATCTTTCTGTTGCTGTAATAAAATACCGTGACCAAGAGCAACTTAAGGAAGAAAGTGTTTATTTTAACCTATGATTCTGGAGGGATGGAGTTAATAATGGTGAGGTGAGGAAGGCATTACAATAGGAGAAGGAAGCAGAGAGGGAATGGGGGAGAGGGAGAGAGGGAGAGAGAGAGAGAGAGAGAGAGAGAGAGAGAGAGAGAGAGAGAGAGAGAGAGAAATGGGTGAAGCTAAAACCCTTGAATCCCACCCTCAGGTAAAGCTCCATTTCCACAACCTCACCACACACCACCAGGGACCAAGTATTCAAATACCTGCACCTGTGAGGGACGTTTCTTGTTTAAACCACCACTGTCCTTGAGTTACATTTTCTTCTATGGCCAAATGCTTGACAGGTTGCACCTTAAAGGAGTGAGGGTTTGTTGTGGTTCACAGTTCGAGGGGTCACAGTCCCTTATGGTGGGAATGCTGGGAGAAAAGCAGCTCCATGGCGGCAGGAGGTGCACAGCCTTGTTCACACTCTGCTTGAGAGGCTGATTGATTGGGCAGAAGTCTCATCCCCAGTGACCCACTTTTTCCAGCCAATTCCCATCTCTTGAAGGCTCTACACCTTCCCAGCTTCATCAGCTGGGGAGCAACTGTTCAGGCAGGTGAGACTGGGGGGGACAAGCTCAAACCACAACAGAAATTACAACAACACAACACAACACAGCACAATGAAGCAATGGAACACAACTTCTTTCCCAGACCTAAAAGCAACCAAAGTCCCATTTGGAGTATCTCAACATACAGCAAGCAGAAAGGATACTTAATGCTGCTAGTATTACAACCATCATAAGACAACAGAAAAAAGCCCGAATAAAGATTTAAAGGATTCTAATGTGTAACTAGAAAATTAGGTGGTTTTCTAATCCCCAGTGGAGAATATTTGTCAAATATCTCTAGCTGGGCTAGGAAGCTTCACTTTTATTTTATTTCTTTTTGTCTAATTACAGGAGCCCCGTGAGATTAACATCACCATCTCCACCTTATAGACCAGGAAAATGAGGCACGGGAGATTTAAATAATTCCTCAGTGACATTTAGCTAACACATGGCTAAGCACAACTGGAACTCACTGTTGTGAGTCTGACTCCAAAATCTGATTTCTTTCCCATCATCCTACCTGCTTCTTTGTAATTTATACATTAGTCAGTTCTAGAGGCTTCTTTAGCTTTTTCCAATGAAGACCCGGTAGCAGAATCTATAGATGAGAGAATTACGGACCTTCTGTATATAGAGCTGTAGTGTTTGGAAGTGAAGTGTTATCCAGGGAGGATTTAGAAATAATGGTTTGCAGCCAATTTGCAAAGCTAAGAATGTATGTTGGCCTTATAGGAGCTGTCTGTCTTGTTGTCAAATCCAGGTTTTCTAGAAGTATTCTTCTTAGAAAAGTCTTTCATTTCCAGAATGCAGGCTGAAAAACATGTTACCCAGAATGTATTCTTATCCAACATTTAGACATGGCTAAATAGCAGTACATGCTCATTTGGGTGTCTGTCGGAATGTTGGGGTACATTCAGGTGCCAGAGAGGCTGCCTCACTGGGACAAGGCTCCTCTTTATTTTTTCTGGCTGGTGACTTGGGCTGCAGAGAAAAGAGGAAGGGTACCACTACTTACCCAGGAGCAGAAGGAGTGCGTGGTTAATAACTTCCATGCTAATTATGTAAGGGCTGCCTGTCCTACACAGCGCAGAGAGGTAGATTTGAAGCTGCCTTTGCTGGCTTGCAGCTACATGGTTAATTGGTGCATATCCTGCAGTATGACTGTGGAGGGGAAATCTGAAAACCATGCACTAGCCAGATACTGCATCCTGCTGCTAATATTTATTCTTGATTCATTAGATAACATGAGCATGAAGAGAGAGGGAATTCCCACACCATCTTCTCCTAAAACATACAACATGGGATTCTTAGTGAGGTGACACAGTGATACTGGTAGCAAGTAATTTTAATTTTCTAGTCACTGTATCTAAGGTTTAATTATGTAACAGAGGGATTCAGACTCAACATGGAGTTCTGAACAGGATGCACACAACTCTAGGGATGGTGTGATGGATTGTCAACTTGAGATGCTTTAGAATCTGCTGAAAGACTGATGAGGTCCACGCTGGGATGTCTGTGAGGGAGTTCCCTGGGGAGGAATTTCCAGAAACGATGAGCTGAGGAGGGCAGACCCACCTTGAGTGGGAGCCACTTATCCCTAGGCTGGAGTCTGCACAGAATAAAAGGGAAAAAGAAGCAAACAGTTTAGTGCCAGCCAGACACTTTCTCTGCTTCTTGGCTGCCATAGTGTGAACAGTTCAACTCCATCATGCCTCCCCAGTGATGGGCAGACACCCTTGAAATTACAAGTGAAGTCATTTCCCCTTTAAGTAGTTCATGGGAATTTTGGCTGCACCAATAAAAAAGTGATTAATACACATGGGAAGTGGCTGGTCCATGCCTCATCTGGTCTCTCTCCCATGTCTGGAACCTTGAGATTTCCTGGGGTTTGTTCATAAATAGCATTGTGTGGTTCTAGAATGGGCTGTAGCCTTTTCCACCATATGACATAAAGAAACCTGTTTATACCAAGCTTAAAGGAAACAAGTATGGGCCTGGAGGGATGGCTCAGTGGACAAGACTGCTCACTACACAAGCATGAGGTTCTGGGTTTGAATCCCCAACACCTATAAAAAGTGTGGTTTAATACAAGCTTGAAACCCCGGTGGTATGGGTGGTAGAGGCAGAAGGATTGCAGGCCTGGTGCACTAGTCTAGTTCCAGGCTCAGGGAGGGACACTGTCTCAAGAGACTAAGAAAGTAATAGACAGAGAGTGATAGAACAGGATGCCCAGCATCCTCTGCTGGTGCCTTCGTGACTAGAGATCCCACACATATGTGCACATGCAATACACACACACACACACACACACACACACACACACACATACAACTAACCATTATTAAATGGTGGAGAAGCTTGTCAGCCATTATACGGTAGTTTCTTTCCAGTGAGCCATAGTGAGAAATATTGCTGCAGTTACAGCATGGGAATTTGAAAATGCTACAGTTTAGAGCTTCTGAATCTCCTCTGGAGAGATGGCCGACCCACTCCTGAATTAGCATTTCCTGTCCATACCTGGGCTTTAAGGTGGCTCAGTGGCAAAAGAACTCAGTGCTGAGCCTCACAACCTGAGTATAGCCTCTGGGACCTGCGTGATGGAGACGCAACAGACTTCTCCAAGTTGTCTTCTGACTTGCAAGTGTGCAGCATGGCTTATGTGTACCCTCACATGCACAGACAGGCGGACAGACACACATAAACACTAAAACATGTAGTAAAAAAAGGATGTGAGCTCCAGAATGAGACTCAAGTGAGTGCCACATTTGCTTTGGGACAACTTAGTAATAATATAACCTTGGACAAAGTATTTAACCTCTCTGAGTCTCAGCTCTCCAGTTACTAAGAAGGAGCAGTTCAGAAAGAGCTATGTAACTGTTTCTGCATGCCAGGCACTATGGGTCTTGAGGAATGCCCACAGAACAACTAACTCTTAAATAATGGCTGCCATGTTGAGAAGGAATCAGAGATCATATTCAAGGACATCAGGGATGGAGCAACATTGATTAGTAATGTCTGTCATGAGTGTGGGGAAGGATATTGTGGTACCACAAGCAATGGGAACAGAATGAATAATAACAGTCAACACCAAGCAAGCCTTTACAACATGTCAGATATTCTTCATAGTGATCTGTTCTATGTAATAATAACTTGGCTCATTTGACTAGCCTGGTTAGATGATATTTCTCAGTTGGGGTGATGTCCCAAACCAAAGCTATTTGATAAAGTCTGGAGACTCTTTTGGTTGTCAAGATTGAGATACATGTGGATAGGTAGCATTGGCACTGCAGATCTGGTGAACATCCTACAATGCGGAGGACAGCTCTCTCCATGCTCAATCTACAAATTACCTCGCTGAACTTGCTGAGGGTGCCAAGGTTGAGAAAGCCTGCAAGAATGAGTACTCTCAGCCTGCAATATTGGTGGAGCAGGAGGAACAGAGAAGTCCAGGCACTTTTGCTAGGTCATTAGGAAGAAGATGACTGGGATTGGAGTGAGTCCTAAAGCTCACTCTTCCTTTCTTCATATTTAGCAAGAAGGTAGCAAGGAACAAGGTGGGCACTAGGGGAAGCAGGAGCTTGGAGTACTGTGCAGGTTGCAGTCATGGGTTGGGGGTGGGGGTGAGGGTGAGGGTGGGGAGTTACTCTCTTCTTTTGTTTTACTAGTGCTGCACATGCCCCCTTTCCCAGGCTGACTCCTCCAGATCCCTGTTGTGAAAGTTCAGCTCTCTCTCACATTTCCTCTGGTCCCAGAGTCCTCCTTCCAGCTGCTCCCTGCTTGCTGCAGCTGCCCAGTGATGGCAGGTGATGGCTCCTGAGTGTGATTTGCTCTGACACAGCACTGCTGCCAATGCTGCCTGGGAAAGTAAAGCTGGGAGGTGCTGCTGCTTCTCGAGTACAAAATACCAGCTTTGCACCTCTCCCTAGGGAGCGCAGCACTGGGGATGGCTCTGGAGAGTCTGTAAAATAGCAGTGCTCTTTGTGGCATGTGGTGCTCTGTGTGGCAGTAGCTGTCAAGTGCAGAGTGGGTGACTCACCTGGAGCCTTGGGGAGCAGAGAGCAATAGTTTAGTAATTTTTTTTGTGTGGTGGGGCTGCATCTGAGCTCTGAGTCTTGGATCTGCCTGATGCTTCTAGGTGAGCAGGGTTACTGTTTTAAATATGAATAAAGGAAGAAGAATGGTGAAAAATTTAGACTGGGAGACACACTTCTCTGAACTATACTCTTGCAAATATATGACAGGAGAAGTGGTGAGCATTGCCACTTGTTACATATAGGCACGGACACAGATACTGCTAAGACCTAGGAAGGCAAATACATTCTTTCTTCTTTATGAATTCAGCATTCATGTTGGTGCGGACTCAGGGATCAAAGCCAAGTTCATCAGGAAAGAGTGCCTGATTGATTAGTCATGTCTGTTATGGATACAGGCATGTGGAGGACAGGTATGTATAATCTGATATTCATGCCCGGACTTGGTAGCTTCAGAAATACATCTCAGAAACTCCATTGCTGCTCTTGTTCACTAGTTAAGCCACTGGAAAGGCAAAGGAGGAGTATGGAGACCAGGAGTCACTAAAGAAGAAAAGTTCATTTTCTTTAAATTATGATTCCTAACGGCCCAATGGCAGTTCAGCGTGCTGAGAGAGTAGGAATTGGGACCAAGTGATTAGTAATAATTCTCTCCCTCGATTGACATGTTTCTGGCAGATCAGGTATCCTCTGATGAGGGAGGAATTAGTGAGGCCTGGAAGAGGGAGTCAGCTGAGAGGCTGATCCAGATGTAACTGAGAACGGGGAAGAAGGTTGCTGTTAGTTGGGGAATTAAAGCCACCTCTAGTTGGTGGTCATGGCACTGATTTCATCTGCATCCTCAGGCACTTGTCTTTAGGAATGAGCTTCTCATGCTTCCTCTGGGGACTCACAGGCTGCAGACTCAGGCCTAGCCAATCGGAGCGTTGTGTTACTGGTCACAGTGATAGGTTAAGGGGGTGGTCACATGATCAAAGTGAAGTTGAAAATTAAATGCTGGAATTTTTCTGAAATTCTTGAGAAAACAGTTTTTTTCATTAGCCTCACTGAACCTGGTACTACAGCAGCTCAGAATTGTTGAGGTCATTTTTGTCAGCATAGGGAAGATCTCCTGACAATGAGGCCACAGTGGGCTAGAGTGAAGATGAAGGATGACAGGAAGTGGTTCTCAGCAGCACCATTCAACAAGAGCTGTGTCTGCAATGGATGACATCTGAATTCGTATGCACTTTTCCTTTATCTAATTCGTGGTGAATTGTTTTTCATCGAAGAGTCCTTAAGGAGTCAAGGAAGCCTGCCTACATTTAATAGAAGGAAGATGAAAACTACAGACAAAACAAGAAGGGAACTGGATATGGTAGTTTATGCCAGGAACCTGAGCACTGCAGCATCTGAGGCAGGAGGATTGTGATGTGGAGGCCAGCCTGGAGTACACAGCAAAATCTTGTTTCTAAAAACAATAACAACGTCAACAAAGCCAATAGGAAAATGAAAGAAAGAGAAGATAGAATAATTATAACATGCTAACCATGAGAATAACTCCACACACTAGAGCTTTCATGGACGCCATGACTTTCCTTAAATGGCTTAGACCAGAAGGTTGTCACTGATGTTAATAACTGCAGTGTGGACTGTTTACCCACCACAGAAATCAAGAGTTAAAAGTTACTGTGGATTTCCTGGGGAGGTGCTAATGCCCAAGTGGTGACCCCTGTACACACGTACCTACAACTAATACTGAAAGATATAGTGTACACATCTATGAAAGTCTCAAAACATTAAAAATTAATGTGTAGTTGGTGTGGTAGTCCACATATGTAGTGACTGGACTTGGGAGAGTTTAAGTCCAGCCTGGGCTAGGTGTCCAAACTCAAACAACAGATACACAGGTTCAGACAGACAGACATGCAGACAGACAGACAGACAGACAGACAGACAATGCATCATGCCCAAGGCACAACTAGATACATTACTGAGCTCGGATTGATACCCACTTTTGTCTGATTCGGATAGCTGTGGTTTTAATTGCACTCTGACTGCTTGGTCTCTCAGTAAACACACTAAACTAAAAGGAGAAAAGAGACCAGGGGTTATTATGAGCCAGGTCCGGTAGAGTATACTCTATTCTTCCAGCAAAATAAGACCCAGGGTGCAGTGTCTGCAAGAGGAAAAGAATAAGAGAGGAAAAAAATCTGTAGGCAGGAAGGACAAAAGCTGATGCATGGGGCTCTTTATGTAACTTATATTAAAATAATTGATCAAATGCATATTATCAGCTACTGGAATACACGGTGATAATGGCTGTCTATAGTTCACCATTTAATCTCAGGCCCCTAAGGAGAACTCTGAGGAAATCCAGGAAGGATATCATTGCATTTTGTTATACGAGCCATTCCTGGAGAAACTGAGGGGGAGGTAGGGCAGGTAGTCACATTTCAAACACATCTTGATGCCTTTAGAAACAGTTCTCAGTGTGCCAGAGCAGTCGATAATCTCCCAGGCTGCAGGCTAGAGTCACGCACCATTCTCAGGGAGAAGCCTGTCTCAGATCCTGTAAAGATTGTTGCTGATGGTGAGTGTGCCACCCATTACTGAGCCCTGTGTCCTGGACGTGAGTGGAGCTGGCTCGCTGCATGGAAGGGTATGCTCTCAGCTTCAGAGTGATCTACACTTCAAAAGGTTCAAGAATTAGGAGAAGGCTGGTTAAATGAATGTCCCCCCCATTTCTATTCCTGTATCCCTGCAGTTTACACAGGCATGGCTGCTACTGCTGCAGAGCTGGCTGCGAGCATCCATCACAGTGGCCATGACGATGGGTTATTGCACAGGCAATGCACCCGAATCCCGTGCGGTCATTTGCATATACCTGGGCTCCGTGTGCCCCCAGTACCCTTACTTTCTATCTTCACTGAATTGGCTTTATTCCCCCACAGCCCAGCCTACTGATTCCTACTCTCCCATCAGGCCGTTTCTTAGTTCTTGGTGTCACTGCTAAGCTGATG
>NC_046162.1:12932262-12997262 GCF_011064425.1 Rattus rattus | reverse complement strand
TGACAGAGAGGCTTCTCATTGCACACTCCCAGGGGTGCGAGTTTTGGTCTCTGGCCATTATCTCTTCTCCTTCAGTTACTATGTATCAGTCTATATAAACAACCCAGACATCACAATTAACTTTCCTTGCAAAGCTTTAAAACAAAACACTACTATGAAACACCATATTTTCTGAGTTTTTCTAATTGGTCCTTTCTCATCTCCATATGGTAAACATTCATTATGCCTGTCATTAAACAGCATGAAAGACGATTTTTTAAAAAATTGACTTTTTCAATTGCAGTCTGGCACGAATGTTTTGATGCTGTTGCTTGGAGTATAAAAATAAAAGTTGAGTATGGAAATGTATTATTGATTCCTGTCTGTTCTTCAGGCTTATACACTATTGATTAAAGCCCTAACCTTTGCTTCCTCATCCCAAGAGAGCAAATTTGTAGAGCTTCCAAGAACCAAAACTCTGGCATGAAGATTTTGATAGCTGGTGAGCCTGGCTAGAGCAACACATATTCTTATCAGTGATATGAGTGGCCTCAACTGGGAGATATCAGATTGAGTGCAGCAACATTTTGGATGCTCACAAAAAACTTACCAGTCCAAGGATGCTGCATATGTTCCTGTATTGTGGGACTAGGGTGGTCGTGGGATGTATAAATGAATTCAGTGTCAGGGCCAGCAACTGAAGTCTGACTAGCATAGGCAGAGTGCACTGGATATGTGGAAGGGAATGGCTAGAGTTATTGATCCTAGAGGTGAAGCTCATTTTTTCCTTGCATCTATGTGGTCATTTTATTTCCTATTGGAAACACGTTTTCCCTGAACAGACGTGCTTTTCCTAAGGCTTTCAGGTTCAAGTACTTCCTCTCCTTTTTTGCAATTACATCTGTCTTGTAAGTCCCCAGTCGCTCACATTTACTTGTGAACTGGAGACTTTGACCACAGCTTTCCTCCATGGGAAATGATGTTGGAGAACAACATGGTGATATTAAGTTTCCCCTGTCTACCTGCGAGCTCTGACGTGCTGACAGAAGCACTTAGCATCTATGAGATTCAAGCTTCCTCTTTTCCTTGGACCAATTCACTTGGTCTGATGAATTTGGAAGTAGCATATAGTGATGGAAGTGAGATGAATTCCTATCTACTCCCAACAGTGAATCTGGCTAGATTTTTAAAAAATCAACTCGATATGCGTTAGAGTCATCTGGGAAAGGATGTCCTAACCATCTCCATCAGATTGCCTGCAGGCAAGTCTGTGAAGCATTTCTTGAACAGAGATTGGTGTGGGAGAGCTCAGCCCACTGTGGTAGTGTGGATAGTGGGCTTGGCATCCTGGATGGTATAAGAGAGCAGGCTGAGCTAGCCATGAGGAGCAATCCATAAGCCATGTTTTCCCATGGTATCAGTTTCAGTTCTAGCTTCCAGCTTACTGCCTTGAGTTCATGCCAGTCCTTTTTCAGTGATGGTGTATGACCTGTCTTCTTCAAGTTGCTTTTGGTCAGGGTGTTTTATCACAGTAATAGAAACCCTAACTAAGACAGGTTGCAAACTATGAAATCAGCACCCAGTGGACTAGATAGAGATAGGGAAGAATGAGCTTGTATATCAAGGCTGGGCAAGGACTTGGTTGATGCTGTTGATGGTAAAGGTGCGTCATTCAGAAAGAAGCATGTGTAAAGAGTCATTCTAAACACGAAATCAAACCTAGTCAGTGTAACTCAGGCTGAGAAGGACATTGAATGCAGTTGAGCATTAGAATGCTTGCACAGGGCGGATGTGCTGTGCTCCAGTCTATACTTACTATGACTTTCCGTTACTACTCAATTCTTAGTAAAGTTGGGATGACGTGACCTTCTCTTGAGTGGGTGATGTGGATGAATATTTATGTGTTTATGTTCAGTGTTTGTGTGTGTGTGCTCATATGTATGCATGTATGTATGTATGTATGTATGTATGTATGTATGTATGTATGAATGCAGGCACACTTGCCTATCTGTGTATTCGTGGAGTCCAGAAATGAACATCTGGTGTCTGTCTCTATTGCTCTCCATCTTATTTTGTGGAATAGGGAAGCTGAAACTGGAGCTCACCATGTTGGCTAGCCTGACTGGCCAGTGAGCCTCTTGGACATACCTGTCTCCATCTCCTCAATTCTGGAATTGTAGATATGACACACATGATTGTATGCCTTACTTTGATGTAGATGCAGGGGAATCTGAACTCAGAACCTCATACTTAAGCCGTAAGCTCTTTCCCCACTGAGCCAACTCCCTCATCTCATGGGTACATTTTTTAGGTGGTAGAGCAAGCGTGTTTCAAGAGACGTGATGTACGTGTGAGCCTGTGATGCCACCACTGCTCACAGATGGGCATGTGTGTGGTTTTATATAGAAGAATGTCTATCACAGGGATACAAAATGTAGCAAAAAGTCAAGCTTACATAATTTCTTGTCATAGGGCAATGGGAATAATATTATTATGGGTCAGTTTATATAGTATAATTTATAAAAGTATAAATTGGAATGCGGAAATACTCATAAGTTATGCTATCTCTGGGGGGAGGGATTACTGTTGTTTGGCTAAACGACTGTGTTGTCACAGCGCCTCCTAAATATTTTGCGTTCGTAAATTCATGCTGCTCTTAACCGTGGTGAGAGAAGCTTCTCTTGGCTAGCAGTTAATGCAGAGACTCATCCTGTTTGGAGAGCCGAGTATAGATAACTTTGCTTGCTTAACTGTGCATATTTCATCTCTATCAACATTCCTTATCCAAGGACCAGAGAACATACAGAAGAGAGGGCAGAACAAGTATAATAGCTACAGGGTGAGGAGAAGAGCTGAGAAATGCTCTCTACTGGACATGACCCATCAGTTAGAACGCACGGAATTGTATCAGCTGTAGTTACCTACACAAGACCTGTACAAGATCAAGCCATTCAGAATTCCAGCGTGGGTCAGGGAAGAACCCTAAAGGCCCAAAACTCTACCCACAGGAGAAGTGCTATTGTGGGGCAAGTGGAACCATGCTACCAGACAAAAACTGGTAAGCTTGAACGAATTCAGAAACTCTGGTGAATTTTCATATCAGAAAATGGTAGTCATTTCACCTACTCCCAAGCCACTTCCTGACCTGGACTTGTGATCATGACATCTCACATGAGCTTTGTGACTACTAGTCATGTAGCACAGAGCACAGAATTCTCCATGCTAATGAGGTATCTAGACAGGCCAGCCATTAGGCTTTAGCCAATAAGCTTCCTGTCCTGGGCATTCCTCTCTGCAAAAGGTGTTTAATCTCTGGTCTACCCTGAGGAAGTTGTATGAACCATTTCATCATGAATAAAGAGTTTGGACGAACAAGAATGGCCTTTTTCATCAAGGACAGGTATGGGGGGAAGCCTTCATCATACAGGGCTGTGCCATCTAAATCTCCCACAGAAGGTTGAGGGAGTGGGGAGTCACTTTCCTTTGGAGACCCAGCTGCTAGGAGGATGCCCATGGCCATGACTCACATCCATGCAAAATAGACAACATTACTTGGACTCAAGCTTCTGTTAATACACACACACACACACACACACACACACACACACACAGAGAGAGAGAGAGAGAGAGAGAGAGAGAGAGAGAGAGAATAAAACTGGGAGGAAGACATGGGATCCACAATAAGTTGGAAGCAGGTAGTGGTGGATATATATTATCAATATATATTGCATAAATGTATGAATTTCTCCTTTTCAAAGGAGAAATAAAAATATGTTGTCAAAATATGTATTGTGTATTTTTATCCCCCAAACCAAGCACCCACAAAGTCGAGTGAATACACAGAAGACGAAGTACTTTTTATATCACAGCATCTAGAATTTAATAGGCGATTTTCAGTGTGGACATGAAAACCGTGGACTCTGAAAATAACTCTCACCCAGGGCCAGATGTCAGTGTGTCTGTAGAAACGTGTATGTGTGAAAATGGAAGGAAGTCATAAGATACATTTTTTTTTATTTATTTATTTTTTTTATTAACTTGAGTATTTCTTATGTACATTTCGAGTGTTATTCCCTTTCCTGGTTTCCGGGCAAACATCCCCTTCCCTCCCCCCCTTCCTTATGGGTGTTCCCCTCCCCACCCTCCCCCCATTGCTGCCCTCCCCCGACAGTCTAGTTCACTGGGGGTTCATTCTTAGCAGGACCCAGGGCTTCCCCTTCCACTGGTGCTCTTACTAGGATATTCATTGCTACCTATGAGGTCAGAGTCCAGGGTCAGTCCATGTATAGTCTTTAGGTAGTGGCTTAGTCCTGAAACTCCTGTGGCTTGGCATTGTTGTACATAGGTCTCAGGCCCTTCAAGCTCTTCCAGTTCTTTCTCTGATTCTTTCAACAGGGGTCTTGTTCTCAGTTCTGTGGTTTTCTGCTGGCATTCGCCTCTGTATTTGCAGTATTCTGGCTGTGTCTCTCAGGAGAGATCTACATCCGGCTCCTGTCGGCCTGCACTTCTTTGCTTCATCCATCTTGTCTAATTGGGTGGCTGTATATGTATGGGCCACATGTGGGGCAAACTCTGAATGGATGTTCCTTCAGTCTCTGTTTTAATCTTTGCCTCTCTTTCCCTGCCAAGGGTATTCTTATTCCCTTTTAAAGAAGGAGTGAAGCATTCACATTTTGATCATCCGTCTTGAGTTTCATTTGTTCTAGGCATCTAGGGTAATTCAGGCATTTGGGCTAATAGCCCAATTTATCAATGAGTGCATACCATGTATGTCTTTCTGTGATTGGGTTAGCTCCTCAGGATGATATTTTCCAGTTCCAACCATTTGCCTACAAATTTCATAAACTTCGTTGTTTTTATAGCTGAGTAATATTCCATTGTGTAGATATACCACATTTTCTGTATCCATTCCTCTGTTGAAGGGCATCTGGGTTCTTTCCAGCTTCTGGCTATTATAAATAAGGCTGCGATGAACATAGTGGAGCACGTGTCTTTTTTATATGTTGGGGCATCTTTTGGGTATATGCCCAAGAGAGGGATAGCTGGATCCTAAGGCAGTTTAATGTCCAATTTTCTGAGGAACCTCCAGACTGATTTCCAGAATGGTTGTACCAGTCTGCAATCCCACCAACAATGGAGGAGTGTTCCTCTTTCTCCACATCCTCGCCAGCATTTGCTGTCACCTGAGTTTTTGATCTCAGCCATTCTCACTGGTGTGAGGTGAAATCTCAGGGTTGTTTTGATTTGCATTTCCCTGATGACTAAAGATGTTGAACATTTCTTTAGGTGTTTCTCAGCCATTCGGCATTCCTCAGCTGTGAATTCTTTGTTTTAGCTCTAACCCCATTTTTTTAATAGGGGTATTTGTCTCCCTGCGGTCCTAACTTTTGAGTTCTTTGTATATTTTGGATATAAGGCCTCTATTTTGTAGGATTGGTAAAAGATCTTTTCCCAATCTGTTGGTTGCCGTTTGTCCTAACCACAGCGTCCTTTGCCTTACAGAAGCTTTGCCAGTTTTTATGAGATCCCATTTGTCCATTCTTGATCTTAGAGCATAAGCCATTGGTGTTTTGTTCAGGAAATTTTCCAGTGCCCATGTGTTCCAGATGCTTCCCTAGTTTTCTTCTATTAGTTTGGTGTGTCTGGTTTTGATGTGGGGTCCTTGATCCACTTGGACTTAAGCTTTGTACAGGTGATAAGCATGGATCGATCTGCATTCTTCTACATGTTGACCTCCAGTTGAACCAGCACCATTTGCTGAAAAAGTGCTATCTTTTTCCATTGGATGGATTTGGCTCCTTTTGTCAAAATCAAGGACCATAGGTGTGTGGATTCATTTCTGGGTCTTCAATTCTGTTCCATTGGTCTATCTGTCTGTCTCTGTACCAATACCATGCAGTTTTTATCACTATTGCTCTGTAATACTGCTTGAGTTCAGGGATAGTGATTCCCCCTGAAATCCTTTTATTGTTGAGGATAGTTTTAGCTATCCTGGGTTTTCATTATTCAGATGAATTTGCAAATTGTTCTGTCTAACTCTTTGAAGAATTGGATTGGTATTTTGATGGGGATTGCATTGAATCTGTAGATCGCTTTTGGTAAAATGGCCATTTTTATATTAATCCTGCCAATCCATGGCATGGGAGATCTTTCCACCTTCTGAGGTCTTCTTCAATTTCTTTCTTCAGTGTCTTGAAGTTCTTATTGTACCAGATCTTTTACTTGCTTGGTTAAACACCGAGGTATTTTATATTATTTGGGTCTATTATGAAGGGTGTCGTTTCCCTAATTTCTTTTCGGCTTTTTCTCTTTTTTGTAGAGGAAGGCTACTGATTTATTTGAGTTAATTTTATACCCAGCCACTTTGCTGAAGTTGTTTATCAGCTTTAGTAGTTCTCTGGTGGAACTTTTGGGATCACTTAAATATACTATCATATCATCTGCAAATAGTGATATTTTGACTTCTTCTTTTCCGATCTGTATCCCCTTGATCTCCTTTTGTTGTCTGATTGCTCTGGCTAGAACTTCAAGAACTATATTGAATAAGTAGGGAGAGAGTGGGCAGCCTTGTCTAGTCCCTGATTTTAGTGGGATTGCTTCAAGTTTCTCTCCATTTAGTTTAATGTTAGCAACTGGTTTGCTGTATATGGCTTTTACTATGTTTAGGTATGGTCCTTGTATTCCTATTCTTTCCAGGACTTTTTTTATCATGAAGGGGTGTTGAATTTTGTCAAATGCTTTCTCAGCATCTAATGAAATGATCATGGGTTTTTTCTTTCAGTTTGTTTATATAATGGATCCGTTGATGGTTTTCCATTAGATATTAAACCATCCCTGCATGCCTGGGATGAAGCCTACTTGATCATGGTGGATGATTGTTTTGATGTGCTCTTGGATTCGGTTTGCCAGAATTTTGTTGAGTATTTTAAATCCAATGTTCATAAGGGAAATTGGTCTGAAGTTCTCTTTCTTTGTTGGGTCTTTGTGTGGTTTAGGTATAAGAGTAATTGTGGCTTCATAGAAGGAATTCGGTAGTGCTCCATCTGTTTCAATTTTGTGGAATAGTTTGGATAATATTGGTATGAGGTCTCCTATGAAGGTCTGATAGAATTCTGCACTAAACCCGTCTGGACCTGGGCTCTTTTTGGTTGGGAGATCTTTAATGACTGCTTCTATTTCCTTAGGAGTTATGGGGTTGTTTAACTGGTTTATCTGTTCCTGATTTAACTTTTTACCTGGTATGTGTCTAGGAAATTGTCCATTTCCTGTAGATTTTCAAGTTTTGTTGAATATAGGCTTTCATAGTAAGATCTGATGATTTTTTGAATTTCCTCTGAATCTGTAGTTATGTCTCCCTTTTCATTTCTGATTTTGTTAATTTGGACACACTTTCTGTGTCCTCTAGTTAGTCTGGCTAGGGGTTTATCTATCTTGTTGATTTTCTCAAAGAACCAACTTTTGGTTCTGTTGATTCTTTCTATGGTCCTTTTTGTTTCTACTTGGTTGATTTCAGCTCTGAGTTTGATTATTTCCTGCCTTCTACTCCTCCTGGGTGTATTTGCTTTTTTTGTTCTAGAGCTTTTAGGTGTGCTGTCAAGCTGCTGACATATGCTCTTTCCTGTTTCTTTCTGCAGGCACTCAAGCTATGAGTTTTCCTCTTAGCAATGCTTTCATTGTGTCCCATAAGTTTGGGTATGTTGTACCTTCATTTTATTAAATTCTAAAAGTTTTTTAATTTCTTTTCTTTTGTTTCTTCCTTGACCAGGTTATCATTGGTAGAGCATTGTTCAGTTTCCACGTATATGTGGGCATTCTTCCCTTATTGTTATTGAAGACCAGCTTTAGGCCATGGTGGTCCGATAGCACGCATGGGATTATTTCTATCTTTCTGTATCTGTTGAGGCCTGTTTTTGACCAATTATATGGTCAATTTTGGAGAAAAAAGTACCATGAGGAGCTGAGAAGAAGGTATATCCTTTTGCTTTTAGGGTAGAACGTTCTATAAATATCCGTTAAGTCCATTTTGGCTCATGACTTCTCTTAGTCTGTCTACGTCTCTGTTTAATTTCTGTTTCCATGATCTGTCCATTGATGAGAGTGGGGTGTTGAAATCTCCTACTATTATTGTGTGAGGTGCAATGTGTTTTGAGCTTTAGTAAGGTTTCTTTTACGTATGTAGGTGCCCTTGTATTTGGGGCATAGATATTTAGGATTGAGAGTTCATCTTGGTGATTTTTCCTTTGATGAATATAAAGTGTCCTTCATTATCTTTTTTTGATGACTTTTAGTTGGAAATTGATTTTATTTGATATTAGAATGGCTACTCCAGCTTGCTTCTTCCGACCATTTGCTTGGAAAGTTGTTTCCCAGCCTTTCACTCTGAGGTAGTGTCTGTCTTTGTCTCTGAGGTGTGTTTCCTGTAGGCAGCAGAATGCAGGGTCTTCGTTGCGTATCCAGTTTGTTAATCTATGTCTTTTTATTGGGGAGTTGAGGCCATTGATGTTGAGAGATATTAAGGAATAGTGATTATTGCTTCCTGTTATATTCATATTTGGATGTGAGGTTGTGTTTGTGTGCTTTTCCTCTCTTTGTTTTGTTGCCAAGACAGCATTAGTTTCTTGCCTCTTCTTTGGGTATAGCTTGCCTCCTTATGTTGGGCTTTACCATTTATTATCCTTTGTAGTGCTGGATTTGTAGAAAGATATTGTGTAAATTTGGTTTTGTCATGGAATATCTTGGTTTCTCCATCTATGTTAATTGAGAGTTTTGCAGGATACAGTAGCCTGGGCTGGCATTTTGTGTTCTCTTAGGGTCTGTATGACATCAGTCCAGGATCTTCTGGCCTTCATAGTTTCTGGCGAAAAGTCTGGTGTGATTCTGATAGGTCTGCCTTTATATGTTACTTGACCTTTTTCCCCTTACTGCTTTTAATATTCTTTCTTTATTTTGAGCGTTTAGTGTTTTGACTATTATGTGACGGGAGGTGTTTCTTTTCTGGTCCAATCTATTTGGAGTTCTGTAGGCTTCTTGTATGCCTATGGGTATCTCTTTTTTTAGGTTAGGGAAGTTTTCTTCTATGATTTTGTTGAAGATATTTACTGGTCCTTTGAGCTGGGAGTCTTCACTCTCTTCTATACCTATTATCCTTAGGTTTGATCTTCTCATTGAGTCCTGGTTTTCCTGTATTTTGGACCAGTAGCTTTTTCCACTTTACATTATCTTTGACAGTTGAGTCAATGATTTCTATGGAATCTTCTGCTCCTGAGATTCTCTCTTCCATCTCTTGTATTCTGTTGGTGAAGCTTGTATCTACAGCTCCTTGTCTCTTCTTTTGGTTTTCTATATCCAGGGTTATTTCCATGTGTTCTTTCTTGATTGCTTCTATTTCCATTTTTAATTCCTTCAACTGTTTGATTGTGTTTTCCTGGAATTCTTTCAGGCATTTTTGCGATTCCTCTCTGTAGGCTTCTACTTGTTTATTAATGTTTTCCTGTGTTTCTCTAAGGGAGTTCTTCACGTCTTTCTTGAAGTCCTCCAGCATCATGATCAAATATGATTTTGAAACTAGATCTTGCTTTTCTGGTGTGTTTGGATATTCCATGTTTGTTTGGTGGGAGAATTGGGTTCCGATGATGTCATGGAGTCTTGGTTTCTGTTGCTTGGGTTCCTGCGCTTGCCTCTCGCCATCAGATTATATCTAGTGTTACTTTGTTCTGCTATTTCTGACAGTGGCTAGACTGTCCTATAAGCCTGCGTGTCAGGAGTGCTGTAGACCTGTTGTACTGTTTTCTTTCTGCCAGTATTGGGGACAGAGTGTTCTGCTTTCGATGCGTGTAGTTTTTCCCTCTACAGGTCTTCAGCTGTTCCTGTGGGCCTGTGTCTTGAGTTCACCAGGCAGGTCACTTGCAGCAGAAAAGTTGGTCTTACCTGTGGTCCCGAGGCTCAAGTTCGCTCGCGGGGTGCTGCCCACGGGCTCTCCGAGGTGGCAGCACCCAGGAAGATCTGCGCCGCCCCTTCCGGGAGCCTCCGTGCACCAGGGTTCCAGATGGCCTCCGGTGTTTTCCTCTTTGGTCCCGAGGCTCAAGTTCGCTCGCGGGGTTCTGCCCACGGGCTCTCCGCGGTGGCAGCGACCAGGAAGATCTGCGCCGCCTCTTCCGGGAGCCTCCGTGCACCAGGGTTCCAGATGGCCTCCGGTGTTTTCCTCTGGAATCAGCAATGTGTGTAGAGAGCAGTCTCTTCTGGTTTCGCAGGCGTGTCTGCCTCTCTGAAGGTTTAGCTCTCCTTCCCACGGGATTTGGGTGCAGAGAACTGTTTATCCGGTCTGTTTCCTTCAGGTTCCGGCGGTGTCTCAGGCAGGGCTCCTGCCTCACCTGGGCCCTCTCCACGGGAGCCCAGGGCCTTATATACAGTTTCCTCTTGGGCCAGGGATGTGGGCAGGGTGGGCAGTGTTGGTGGTCTCTTCTGCTCTGCAGCCTCAGGAGTGCCCACCTGACCAGGCGGTGAAGGTATCTCTCCCACGGGTTCTGGGAGCAGAGAGCTGCTGCGGGCCGGGATCCGCGGGTCATAAGATACATTTTTGTGTTTGGCAAAATATCTGTAATGAATCTTTTACCATAAAAATGCATGATTTCCAGTGATGTTGCTTCTCTAATTAGAAACCTCTCTGTGACAACCCTTTCAAGGCTTATAATTATTCATGAGTCTTAGGAGGATGTGCTCTGTCTAGAATACAATACTCTCTTTGGGATTGGCTTGCTGTCTACTTTGGCCTAATCCACAGGTTCCTGGATCAGTGAGAGACCCTGTCTCAAAGCGTAAGACAAAGAGTAATTGAAAAAGACACCTGATAGCGATCTCTGTCCTCCACAAGCATGTAAGCAACCCCCCCCCCACACACACACACGCACGGACTCATGCACGCACTCCCCACACACGCAGTCACTCACGCACATGATCACGCAGTCACGCCGTGCCCCTAGACTTACTTACGCTGGCCTCCATTTTGTCTTTAAACATACGCCCCTAGTGGACACTTGTTTTAGTATTGTCCGTCCTAGAAACCATTCCTCCTTCTCTAATGACTACCCTCAAACCCGCAAATGGGCTTCCCCTGCTAGCCCTGTTTGTGCTTGTCTCCAGGAGTAGCTCATTGACTGATTCAGTTGGGCCAATCAGGTTCACTATGTTGGGAACTTGGAAATGAGTAGAGAGGCAGTCATCTTCCACTCAACAAAACAAGAAACAATGGATGCTTCTGTTGAGAAATAATGGGGCAGAAAGTGCAGGGGACACTGCAGGCACCCACCCGAGGTTCCCAGTACAGCGTATGCCTGCTTCCTTGGTACCCTGCCTTGCTGTGGCTGTATTTTTCCTTTTTTATTAACATATAGGATGACATCTCCTTTTAGCATTCTCATACACACTTAAGTTTGACTGACTCTTCCCCTTTCCCACGCCCTCATATAACTCAACACCTCTGCACTATGCTCTCTGCTTTCAGTATTCCCCCTTCCAGCGTCCTACCACACGTGTTATATCACTCTCCCATTGCTCTGCCTTAAAGCCTCCTTTCCACCTTTCATGGATGCGGTTCTAGCTGCTCGTCCTCTATTCAAACCTACATAACAGTCACAGGCTAAGCGCATGAGGGATCAATGGCACCCATCTCCCTGAGCCTGTGTTACCTTACTTAACTGTCTCTTTCCACTGTGCCCGCTTCTGCGCGACTCACAGTCTTTTTGTTATTGAATAAGATCCCCCTGTGTGTATGTACCACATCTTCATTATTCATTTATCTGTTGACGGACATCTAGGGTGATGCATTTCCTTGCTATTACATAGAGAGTAAACGCTAAGCCTGGGCACGTAAGCGTTTGTATGATAGAATAGAGTGCTATCGCTGCGCCATATGGGAGTGAAGAGCGATTTCACCGATCTCCATAGTTTATGCTCCCAACAAGGCCGACCAAAGGCTTTTTACTCACATCTTCTTTGGCATTGGTTGCTGTTTCTTTTCTTTCTTTTTAAATTTTTTTCATCCAAAATAGATTTTTTTTCATATAATATATTCTGGTTATGTTTTTTCCTCGCATGGTTCCTCTCGGTTCTTTCCCACCTCCCCTCTCATCCAGGCCCACGCCCTTTCTGTCTCTTCTTAGAAAACAAACCAGGCATCTAAGGAATAATAATAATAATAATAATAATAATAATAATAATAATAATAATAATAATAATAATAAAAGAAACAAGACGGGATAGGACAAAATAAACAGAAGAAAAAGAGTCAAAGAAAAAGCTTAAAACCCATAGATGGACACAGGGACACAGGGATACACTGGTACCTACCAAAAGGAATCCTATAAAAGTATAAAACCAGGAGCAATAAGATAGACCCAAAGGACCTGTAAGATTAAAAGAAAGAAAGAAAGAAAGGAGGAAAGAAAGAGAGAAAGAAAGGAAGAAAGAAAGACCCTGATACAAATTTATAAGACAAAGAACTTCCAGAGATGCTAATGGGTTTGTTTTGTCTTTGCTTTCTCCTACTGGACAGGGGGCCCACCCTTAAGAGTGGTTTGCTTCCCCACTGAGACTCCCTTGGAAACACTGTTTTCATTTTAAACAGTTATCAATTGGAGACAGTCTGGGTTAAGGATGGGGACATGTGTCCGCTTGTCTCTGCTCTAGGACCCCATCTGTCTGCTACAGACCTAGGTAAGCCCTGCACACGCTGTCTCAGTCTCCACAGTTCACATGCAGATTGGTCCTGCTGCATTCAGAAGGCCTTGTTTTCTTGGTGTCCTCCGTCCCCTGTGGGTCTTACAGACTTTCCATGTCTTATTTTGCTGGGTTCCCTGAGCTTTGAGGGGAGAGATTTGATGAAGAAACTCCATTTAGGACTGTGTGCTCCAAGGTCTCTCACTCTGCATGATTTCTGGCTGTGGGTCTCTGTGTTCCCATCTGCTGCAGCGGGAAGTTTCTCTGATGATGGCTGAGCAAGGCGCTGGTCTGTGAGTATAGCAGAATGCCATTAGTAGTCACATCACCACAGTAGTATTTGGTTCTTCCCTAGGTCCCTGGTCTCAGGTTCTTGTCCATCCAAGCAGTATCAGTTATGGGTTCCATCTTGTGGAATGGGCATTAGAACAGATGAGATCTTGGCCGGCCGGTCTCACACACCTTGTACCACCACTGAATCATTGCATCTTGCAGGTGGGTCACAGTCGCATAGAAGGGCTTGGAGTTTGGTTGATGTTCACCTTTCACCCGGGTATAATCATAGTAGCTTCCAGTCCATGAACATTAGACTGTGAGGGTGAAGGCTCCAGTTAGGCACCTTAGCTCAGCTTCTCAGTGTTCAATGTCTTGTGTAGGTGTTGGTTTTAAGCAGTGAGGCCTTACCATCAGTTTGTGGAGAATGATCAAAAGCCTTCACAGTAGCCTGGGCTGTTTGGGGGGTTTCTAGGACCCCTTTGACCAACTACTTGGTTAAATGTAACCTATTGTGGATACTGAAAGTCTCATTTGGTGATGAGAGATGTCCAGTGGGGCTCTCTCTCTCCCTTATTATTTAGCAGTTTCATTTAGATTGACTTCATATATATATATATATATATACATACATATACATATATATGTATATATATATGTGTGTGTATGTGTATGAACATATACTTAAACACATATAATATATATGAATGGTACAGCTGGATCTTGAAATAGATCCACACCCAACTTGCTGAGTGGTTACTGCATTAGTTTGCATATGGAGTATACAAGTGTGTACTCACACCAGCATTAGGCTGTTCCCCTTAGCCCACATCCTCTCAGTATGAGCCGCCATTTGTCTTATGACTCGTGGCTATTCTGACTGGTGTAATGTAAAACTCAAAGTAGCTTTGACATGCTTTCTCTCATGGCTAAGGATGTAGAATTAAGAATATTTCTTTAAGTGCTTCTCCGGCATTTGAGTTTTCTCTTTTGAGAATTCTGTTTAGATCTGAGCCTCACGTTAAACTGGGTTATTTGATTTCTTAATGTCTAGTGTCATGAGTTCTTTACATATTTTAGATTTTAGATTTTTAGTTGTGGAGTTGCTAAAAATTCTTCCCCCTCCTATAGCCTGAAACTTTGCTTACATGACCATGTCCTTTGTAAAGCAGAAGCTTATCAGTTTCTTGAGGTCCCATTTATTAATTGCTGGTTCTAATGCCTGTGCCAATGCTGTTCTGTTCTGAAAGTTTTCTTTTTCCTGTGCCAATGAGTTCAGGACTATTCTCCACTTAGTCTTCTACCAGGTTCAGTGTATCTAGTTCTGTGTTGTGATCTGATTCATTTAGAGTTGAGCGCAGGGGCGTATGTATGGACCTATTTGGATTCTTTTACATTCACTCAACCAGTTTAGTCAATAGCATTTATTGAAGATGCTGCCATTTTTACAGGTTGCAAGTATGGTTCTTGAATTAAAAAGCAAAAAGCAAACAAGCAATAACAAAAACAACAAAAACCCTGGAGTCCAAAGATATATGGAATTATTTCTGGGTCTTCAGTTATATTCCATTGATCAATGTGTCTGTTTTGTGTGAGTACCATGGTGTTTTATATTATTATAGCTCTATAGCACAATTTTAGATCAGAGATGGTAATAATTACCAGCAGTTATTTTCATTATTCAGAAGTGTTTTGGCTATCCTGAGGCTTGTTTGTGTTGTTGTTGTTCTAATGGTGTGTGTGTGTGTGTGTGTGTGTGTGTGTGTGTGTGCGCGCGCGTGCACGGTAACTTTATATCCTCCTACTTTGCTGAAAAATGTTTGTTGGCTGTAGGAGTTCCTCAGTGGAATTTTTAGGGTCATTATGTATATTATTGTATCATTTACAAATAAAGATACTTTGCCTCCTCCCTTTCCAGCTGTACCCCTGGACCTTTTTCAGTTGTCTCATTGCTCTAGCTAAGATTTCATGTATTATATTGAATAGGCATGGGAGAGTGGTGACACTTTCTTTTTTTCTGATTTTACTGGAATTGCTTTGAGTTTCTCTCCATTGAAGGTTACTTTGGCTGTGGGGTTGCTGTCAGTTGCCTTTGTGATGTTGGGGTACACCTCTTAGACCCCTAATATCTCCAGGACTTTTATCACGAATGGGTGTTGGATTTTGTTGCCTTTCAGTTTATTCGCATGGTGGGCTATGCTCATTGCTCTGCAGCCTTGGAACCAGGCCTGCATGTTTGCGATGAGGCCTACTCAGTCACGGTAGATACGCGGGGTAGATCTGTTTTAAGATTCAGTTTTAAAGTATCTTATTGAAAAGTTTTACATTTATCTTCTTGTGGGAAGCTGGTCTATAATTCTCTTCCTTTATTGGTCTTTATGTAGCTTCATTATCAGAGTAACTGTGGCCTCATAAGAAGATTTGGGCAGTGTTCCTTCTGTTCTATTTTGTGGAGAAATTCGAGGAGTACTGACATTAACTCTTCTTTAAAATTCTGGTAGAATTCTGTGCTAAAGTTTTTTGCCTCTTCTGGTTGGGAGACTTTTAATAACTTTTCCTACTCAAATTACTCATCTAATCTTGGTTTAACCTCAGTGGGTTGTATATATCAAGAAAGTTCTCCATTTCTTCTAGACTTTCCAATTTGGGGGTGGCGCAGGCTATTCAAATATGTCCTTAGGATTTTCTGCATTTCCCTGGTGTCTGTTGTTATGGTCCCCCTTCCATCTCTAATTCTGTCAATTTGAATATTTTATGCCCGCCTTTTAGCTATTTTGGATAAGGGTTTGTCAATCTTACTGATTCTTCTCAAAGAACTTTGTAACTTAGTATGAAATAGCTCTTTTTATTATTTATTTACATATGAGTTATGTGGTACGACATTGCCTCATAGAACAACCTCCATTAATTTCCATAAGTTTGGGCATCCTGTGTTTTACTTTTCCTTCATATCTAAAATTGTTTTTTCTTTTTAAAATTTGTCTCCACCCACTTTCATTCAGTAGCAAGTTGTTCAGTTTCTGTGAGGTTTTAAGCTTTTGTTGTTGTTGATATCCGGTTTTTACCTGTAGTGGTTAGATAGGATGCAGGGAGTAATTTCAATTTTCTCTATTGAGGCTTGCTTTGTGTTAAAGAATGTTCCCAGTGTTTGAGAAAGTCATATGAGCTGCTGAGAAGAAAGTGTATTCTTTTATGTTTTGGTAAAGTGTTCTGTAAATGTTTGTTATGTTCATTTGGTTTATGACGTCAGTTAGCCACAGCATTTATCTGTTTAGTTTTTGTCTAGGTGACCTGTCTATTGGCAGACCGGGGTACTGAAGTCTTCCTTTATCAGTGTCTGAGGATCAATATGAGATTTAGGCTGCAGTGGTATTTCTTTTATGAACTTGGATGCCCTTGTGTTTGGGGAATAGATGTTAAGAATTGCAATATTCTCTTGGTGACTTTTCCTTTAATGAGTATGTAGTGTCCTTCCCAATTTCTTCTGGTTTCAAATCTATTTTGTCAAATATTAAAATGGCTACACCAGCTTTATTTACAGGTATCTTTGCTTGAAATATCTCTTTCCATCCTTTTGCTCCGAGGTGATGTTTATCCTTGATGTTAAAGTATCTTTTTGGATGCACTGAAGAATGGCTCCTGTCTTCACATCCGTTGTCAGTCTGTTTATTGGTGAACTGAAACCATTGATCCTGAGAGCTACCAGTGAGCAGTGCTTGTTGATCCTGTTATTTTCTTATCGCAGTGCTCCCCCCTCCCATTTGCTTGTTGGATATTGTTAATTCCTTTTGTTTTCTTGGGCGGGGTTTACTTCTTCTAGTAGGAGTTTTCTTTCTAGTGCCGTTTGTAGGGATGGATTTGTAGATAAATATGGCTTGAATTTACTTTTATCAAGTAAGGCCTTTCTTTCTTCACCCATTGCAATTGAATGTTTTACTGGTTATTGAAGTCTGGGCTGACATCTGTGCTCTGTGGTTTGTGGACCATCTGTCTAGAACCTTCTCTCTTTTAGAGTCTTCTCTGAAAGGTCAGGTGTTATCCTGAGAGGTCTGCATTTATAAGGTCTTTCCCCTTGCAGCTTTCATTCCTCTTTTACTCTTCTGTACATTTAATATCTTGGTAATTTTGTCCCAAGGGGAATCCATGGTTCTGATCCGATCTATTTGAGGGTCTGTGAGCTTCTTTTACCTTGGTAGGCATCTCCTTCTTTAGCTTAGGAAATCTTTAGATTACAAAAAATTTCCTCTCTGATTTTGCTGAAAATACTTTTTATGCTTTGACCTTGATTCCTTCTTTTATTCCTATTATTCTTAGATTTAGTCTTTTCATGATTTCCTGAACATTTTGTGCTTGACTTTTTTTTTTTTTTTTTTTTTTTTTTTTGCCTGAGGTATCTATTTCTTCTCTCTTGTCTTCACTGCCTAAGATTCTCTTTATGTCTTCTTTCTTGGTTCAATTTCTTTCTGCTGTTTCTGTTTGAGTTCGTACATTTTTTTTATTTCCAGTTTTCTCTCAAATTGAGTTTTCTTTATTGACTCTACTTCCACTTTCGTGGTTGAAATTCTTTCATTCATTTCATTCCGCGGTGTGTTTTCATAGATTTTATAAATAGATTTATTCATATCCTCTTTAAGGACCTCTACGTACTCATGGAGACTATTTTGAAACTCCCTTCGTGCTTCATCAATGTTGAAATACTCAGGGCCTACTGTATTAAGATTGCTAGGGTCTAGTAGAAACATTGTCTTGGCTGTTATTTATCGGTGCATGTAATTTTAAAATATCCATCCTATCGCCTTCCCAGGGCCATTCTCTTGCTTCAGCTCCAAGAACAGATTGCTGTTGGTCTCACTCCCTACATATCTCCGTCAGGGGCCAGCTGGTATGATCGCTCCCTCAACTCCTGTAGGCTAGCTCTGCCAAGCCACCAATGACTGCCCTGGCTGCCGCCTTTTCCTCCTGCCCACCTTATCACTGTGGTTGGAAAACACTAGTCAGTTTTAACATTTTAAAACCTTCCAAGGGTTGGGGATTTAGCTCAGTGGTTAGAGCGCTTGCCTAGGAAGCACAAGGCCCTGGGTTCGGTCCCCAGCTCCGAAAGAAAAAAATAAAAATAAAACCTTCCAGATAACATAATTGCGTGACATAGAATCTATTGCTCTAAACTCATCAGCTAAACTTTACATAGCGTTCATGCTTCTTCCCCCAAAGCCTGTCCAGAAAGCACTTCTCTATCTGCATTCCCTCCTCTTCCTCCGGGGACCGGAAAGCCCACCTTTTCCCACTTGCCATCTTTATTGACCCAATCAAGAGCCAATTAGGGAAACAACACCTCCACTTACAATTTATTGTGTTTATATGCTGGTATCTAGGCATCTGGGTCTGGGATGGTTGTAATTCTAGATGCTGATGCCCGAAATTGGCTTTGTTGAATGGGTGCTCCTTGGTTTCATTACCCGGTCTGGTCCTTAGGAGAATGTGGCGGCTGAGGGCTGTCTGATAGTGAATATTTCTGGGACCTTGCCAGGTGTGTCCCTGTGGATCCTGGGTGGAATGTATTTCTAGATACTGGGAGCTGACACTTAGAAGTGGAGATAGGCTAGAACAGCAGGTGGAGAAGCGGGGTCCACAGGAGGGAGGAACACAGGGTGTGCCAGTAGGGACTGCATCGTCCCCTGGGAGTTAGACCAGAAGTGAAAGGGAGGTTGAAGCAAGGGTTCAGCTACATTGCTGGGGATGAGGCTGGGGGATTGTATTTGGAGGAGAGGAGGGAGAGTGGAGACCTATGTGCTTCCCTAGCTAGTGTTAGCATTTTCTTACTTGATGTAGCCATTCAGACTGGGATGCCACAGTAGTATTTATTATTTGCACTTCCCTGTTGACTAAGGGCATTCAATCCTTTAAAAATATTAATGTCTATTCGCTTTTCTTCTTTAGAGGACTGTCAATTCCCTTCATTGGCCCATGTTTTGCTTTTATTGGCTATTTTACTTGTATCTTAGACTTGGAGGTTCACCTTTTTAGTTGGCTTATAGGTTACTTACATTTTCCCAGTAAAGGTCTAATTTAAGAAAGGCTACCTCATTTAGCCTCTCTAAATTCCAGTTGCCCCTAACCCCTCTCTCTGGGGAAACCACGCTTAATAAACCCTCCTCACACTTGTCTTGCAGCTACCCCAACTCCCCCCACCTTTCCTCATTTCTTTTACTTCTCTTTGTTTTGCTGTCTGTTGTTCTTTAGCTGTGTGCTTTGTAAGCATCTTGGGAGCTAAAAATTTGTCTTTTTCATTTTGTCTGAATCCCACAACACCTACTACTTTGATAGGCAGAAATTGATTTCCTGTATGGGAATAAAACTGTAGGGCAATTGGAGGAAACAGTGGCTAGGGCAAATCTCAGCCCATCTTGATAACCCCTCATAAGTCCTCTCTTCCTTCCTGAGCTCATGTTCTCAGAGTGGTCCCTGGTTGGTGCTTCTGTAGGCTGATTGATTCGGCAAGCGCAGGTGAATTCTAACATGGTGGAGAGAAGAAGCCTTTAAAAGTGAGTCAGACCTCCATAGCAAACTAAGGGTGTGGCACCAGCACATTAGGGAACTTTCACTGATTTTTTTTAAATAAAAAATATGACTACTCAAAAGAAATGATGGGGCATGATACTTACAGACTGCAATTCTAGATCAAGATCCAGTTGAGATCAGTTTCCAGCCATACATTGTCTGAGCTATCACAGAGCAGTGATCAACTTTTCTTGACTTAAGGCTATGAGGCTGGGTGATGAAAGATGTAAATATAGCTGAGGATGACCTTGAACTCCTGATCCTCCTTTTTCTACTGCTCACATACTGGGAATTTCAGGCATGTGCTATCACATATGATTTATGTAGTGGCAGGAAGCAAACTCAGGTTTTTGTGAATGTTGTGCAAGAACATTACCAACGGAGCCACATCACAACCCCAGGTGGATAATCTTACTTTTAATAGACATATACTGATTAAATACAACCGAGACACACACATGTATATACAGTGCATATATGTATGAGTGTGTGTTATGCTCACACATGTGAAGCCAAAGGCAGACCTCATGAGCCATCTAACTTTGTTTCTAAGGCAGTTTCTTCCTGGTGCCAGCGGCACACTGATTAGGTAAACTTGCTAGTTCCTAGCAAGCCCCAGGGATCTGCCTATTTCCCTGACACTGTGATACAGGCATGTGCTACCCTGCTTTCTTTACATCTTTTTTTGGGTGGGGGTATTAGGCACAGATCTTCATAAATGTAAAGATAGCTCCTTACCAACTCAGCTATCACTTAAGTTCTAATTGCATTCATGGAACACAATATAGTAAGCAATGCTGGGGATTAGTTGTCCAACCACAGAAAAATTAATTTACTTTAGTTGACAAATAATTACATATAATTGACTAAAAACAAATGATATAAATAATACTATATATTATATGCATTATACAATGCATGCTATACAATGTATATCCTTCATAATATACAAGTCATATAATGTATAGAGTATATATTATAATCGACTAATAGTAATACTAGATTGTTTGTTGTTGTGTGCATATGCAAGGGTGTGCACATGATGTGGAGGTCAGATATCAACTCCAAGTATCATTCCTCAGGAGCCGTCCACCTCAGTTTCTGAGACAGTCGTCTTTCACTGTTTGTGTATCCATGTGGTATCTGTCAATCAAGCTAGTTGGCATAATTATTACACCACACAATTATGGTGATAACATTTAAGATTTATCTTCTAAAGCAAGTTTGGAATAACCAATATCGTATTATCAACAATTGTCAGCAGACTGGGCTTCAGTTTCTTAGCATATAGTTCCCCTCTCTAGCTGAAATGCCAAACACTTAGAAGAATAGTAGTTATCGGATGTTGGAAGGGCAGTTTTGGGGTATAAGGAATGCGTGATCTATCCTACACTATTATGGTTTAGGGATACTTGTTAGTAGAAGTGAATGACTGATACATTTTCTGTGTTTCCTTTCTCTCATCTAGAAACCTAATACTCACTATATGGCTTTCAATGAGTGTTGGTTTGCTGTGTGCATGGTTCTGAACATGCTCTCAATGAAAACTGTTATTGTCAAGTGAAATCATATACAGTGTAGGGTACATGGCAGGCACCCAAGAAGCAGCGTGTTTACTGAAGAATTGAGAAGAAGTCCATGTTCAACTCCAGCCTAAATTTTTTGACATCTTTTGGGCTATAAAGATCACTACATGTTTTCTACTGACGTAGACATACTTGATCTGAAAATGTCCCTCCTCTTCTGACAGGATCTTTGAAACAAGCTGGGGAAAGGACTCTGGTGTGATTAAACACACACTCAGCTCCACCTTATTCTATCCTTAGTGGCTACTGAGTAATCTTTGTGTATTCACCTTGGACATCTAGGCAATGGGCTGGAGACAAGCAGAAGGCACAAGAAAGTCTCCTGACAAGGACTGATTTGTGTTGGGACAGTATTTACCACATGGATGTGGAGACCACACACTGACATTTAATTATCTTCCTCAATCACTCTCCTTCTTCTTTTTTGAAACAAGGTCTCTCTCTGAACCTGGAGATCACTAATTTGGTTTGGCTGGGTGGCCAGCAAGCTCTAGGGATCTCCTAGCCCTCTAAACCACCCCCACCCCAGTGCTGGTATTACAGATGGATGTCACAAACCTGCCTTTTTGTATGGATACTGCAGGTCCATTCCCAGGTCCTCACACATGTGCAGCAAGCATTAAATCCACAGAGCTTCAGAAAGAGTCTTAAAAACAGAAGGCAAATCCAGATGCCTATCTAAAACTGGAAGAGGGCTGACAGGTTGAAAGCATAGTTCTGTCTGGACAGGTCCAGCTTAGGCAGAGGGAGGAATGGCCATTGATGAAGCCTAGCAGGTGCAAAATGACTTCTCTGTTGGCTCATGAGAGATTTACAATGCCTTCTGTTTATTTGGCTGTTGTAAAAACTCTGTTTCTGTGATTTAGAGTTATTGTTTTCAATTTGCCAAGAGCATCGCTTTTTTTCAGTGAAGTGTAATGAAGCCCATCCTGAATCCCCACCCTTAACCCCTTACCCTCCAACACATGCACGTGCACACACACACACACACACACACACACACACACACACACACACACACACACACACACACCACCACCACCACCACCACCACCACCACATCAAATACACACTGTCCCTAGAGGGCAGCATGAAGAAGACTCACAGAGGCTTGTCCTCCTGCATGAGAGATGCTCTCTCATCAAATTCAGCCAGTATCCTGATTCCAGGAGTCTCGAGGTTAACAGGATTGTCTTTGAAGTTGGCTGCCTATGCCCTCACTTTCTTGATGACCTTGAACCAATTATTTAATAGCTCTAATCCTTAATCTCTATCTTTAGGGAATGGGTAAGTAGGAGTCTTAAGCAATTAGGATGCCATAAGGATTCAATGCAATAATATTGGAAGAATGACTTGCATAGCTCTTGGCAAACAATTAGTGCTCAATAAATGATACCTAATGTTGCTGTTATTGCATTAAGCAATTACTGCATGCCTAGTGGTACTCAAACTGCATGAAGGCTGGGAAAAACAAAACTAAAGCGGCATGGAGATGGCTCAGTTGATAAAGTTCCTGTTTCGTAAATATGAAGTTCTGAGTTCAGAGCCATAGTAGCCGCATGGTCATTGACTTGGTAGTTAGTGTCTGTAACTCCAGCAATAGGAAAGGAGGAGGCAGGTAGACTCCTGAAAGTCATTAGTCAGAAAAAATAAACTCCAGGTTCAGGAAGAGACCATGTTTCAAATATAAAGTGAAGAACAATCAAGGAAGAAGCTCACTGGTTAGCTCTGACTTTCATGTGCAAGCATATACACATCCCCATGCCTGTCTGTGCACAAGTGCACACACCAAAAGTCAGGTACACACCAGAGAGACACAGAGAGTGGGGGGAGAACGAGAACAGTTGCTTCAGGCTTCATGGATTCAAAGGTCTCCATTGCAATTATTCACCTCTGCTACTGCAGGCAAAAGGCGGCCAAGGATGACCGACAATTGTCCAAGTAAACTGTTATTTGCAAAAGCTGTCTGCTTGCTAGATTTATCCCGTGGGTGGACATTTGTTATCCATGTCCTAGAGACCTTCACTGTTAGGGATGTATTTGTTTATACTGGATGAGAAAAACCATGGTATGGAGCTTCAGGGACGTAGATTCTGGCATTGGTTCTATGGTCCAAAGAAGTAGGCCAGCGTTTCTGTAGTTCTTCACATGTTTTCCTTATGTGTCTCAGCTTTATCATATGCTAAGTGAATACTGAGGAGATTGCATTTGGGTCCCAGCCAATGAGAGCAAGGCCCTGTGCATATGACGACTGAGTATGCCATGTAGCCATCCTTGTTGCAGTGGAAGTCAGGTGGTATTAGATGTAGCTTTTGCTACCCTGCCCTAACTGCAAGAATGGCCCACACTACTACCAGCCCAGAGAATATTAGATCCACTGATGGAAAACACAGACACACAGTTGTTCAATTTTAACCTGCCTTTTCGGCACAATTGCTGGGTACTGCTTATCTTCTGCCTGGAGAAACATGCCCTTATTAATACTCTTAGCTCCACACCTCAACTATAGTTGCTCAGTTACACCTAGTCCCAGCTAAACATCCCAACCACCTGCCTGTAGAAGTAGCCTATGGTTGCTTGGTTTTTCTCTCTCCGAAGCATGGCAAAGTCTCCCTCCCCTCTCTCCTACATCTGTTTCTTGCCTCTGGGACCTGGAAGTCCCAACTATTCCTTCCACCCAGCAATTACCCCATGGCCTCGTTTCTGATAGATCAAGAACCAATTGGGAAACAGGACCTTAGCATCAGAACTACCCCTACAAGGTGGTAACTATTGTCGTCTGCATCATCAATGTGGAGATGGGCAGAGGAAGTGGTATGGAGAATGTGGGAGGTTGGTCAGTAACATCAGTGCTCCCCCACGAGTAATGGGAGGTAAGTTCAGGATATCACAGCATTGTGTTCATTACCAAGGCTGCTCAAACAAGGAGTTTAAGTGTCTGAATAAAGCTGAGACATTTGATACAGAAAGCTCATTACAAATTTGAGTATTACAGTGTATATCAATCCTCCCCTCTCTCCTCCTCCGTCCTTCATGATTAGTGGGCTCTCTCATATGGAATTCGTTGGCATCCTGATAGCCTACCCATGTGTCGCTTTCCTGCACCCCGTGGATGTGAGCCTGGCCACATGAGTGGGCTAAAGTATAGTCCTGGTCAGAGTAGAAGTCCTGGGCATTTCTGAGAGAGATGTGTACACCTCATATCTGCTGCCCTTTGCACCAGGACGGACTCTCTCCATCGACATGGATTGGGTGATTTTTTTTTTTTTAAATTTTGACTGGAGCTGGCATATTCTAGACTGCTGCTAAATTCCAGGTATAAACATCACCACATGAGATGTTCAGCGTGGTGTTTGAAAGTGGGAGCAAAGTATAGAATCAAGAATGGAAAGAGGGTTTTAGTTAACTATGGAGAAAGGAAGAAAAACAGACAGAAAGCTTTGCAGAGGATAGGAACACCTGAATTGCCATTTCACAGTGAAGTAGAGGATCTTGGGGCAGATGGAATTGGAGAGAGCACTGAGTAGTGAGCATTCTGGGAGAGAGATCAGTACTATTCAGAGTTTACAGGCAAAGGGGGCTCGTTCATGAAGAACTGGTAAATGAAGATTTCCAGAAAGTCAGTGGTCTGCTATGCAAGACCTCTTAAGTTTCAGGCTTAGCCACAAGGGCAAGTGCACAGTGATTTTAAATGTAGCAGCTGCCACTTCTCAGGCACTTGCTGTGGGGCACTAGGTTATGTCCATGCTTCTCTCCCAGACACTCTAATAGATCGGTATTATTATTCTTCCTTCACAGATGAGGAAACAGAGGCTCAGAGGAGTACAGGAGCTTGTCTGCAGTCACAGAATAATTGCTAGAGTGGAGTGTCCACTCATGATGCTTAATTCTAGTTCCCTCTTCCTTAATCACTGAGGTTCCAGCATCTCTACACAGTAGGCTAGAAAAGGGGCTGAATCAACCAAGGAGTTTCACAAACACATTTGAATGCAGACTTCTGTGTCTGTAGTCTTGGATTTCACAAGAGTCATTGAGCTTATCAGTGAGGAGTTACATATGAATAGAACTGGAGCCATAGGAATCTTGATTGACCAAGAAACAATGCTTTTTATTGGTTCGTTAAGACAGATTGCTTGAGGCAGTGACGTCTGAGAATGCTGGGGTAAAGCACTAGAGAAATAGCTTTAAAAAATGGAGCTTTCTGAAAGTGTTGTCACATGAGCAAGGAGACTCAAATTTCATCCCTAGAACCTTGAAAAAAAGTGGCATCATGGCGCACACTCATAATCCCAGTACTGGGGAGGTACACTCTTGGAGTTCATTGGCTAGTCAGCCTAGTGAATCAGGGAGTTACAGGTGAAAACGAGAGACCCAGTCACACTTCTGTCCCAAGTAAACGAATGGCAAAATTAGGTGGATGGCTCCTGAGTAATGACACCCAAAGTTAGCTTGTGACTTACACACATGAACACATATGTGTGCATGATCATTGTCCGTTTTTGCTTTCTATTACTGTGATGAAATAACTATCAAAAGCAACTTGGGGAGAAAAGTGTTTTGGCTTAGCACTTACAGCCCACCAATGAGGCGGGGCTAGGCAGGAACTCGAGGCAGGGACTGAAGCAGAGACCATTCGAGAACTCTGCTTACTGACTTGTTCCCATGACCATATTCAGCAACCTTGCTAATACAACCTAGGACCTCCAGCCCAGTGGTGACACAGTGCACAGTACACTGTGTCCTCCGACACCAATTGTAAATCAAGAAAATGCTTCCCTCCCCAAACATGCTCATAGGCTAATCTGTTGAAGGCAGTTCCTCAGTTGAGGTTTGCTCTTCACGGGTGATTACAATTTGTGTCAATCCGACAAAAGCAAATCATTACAGCTCTGTGTATGCCAGCATATTTGTATATACATGTACACAGACAGACATGTACACACAAAATGAAAAACAGAGTTCCTAGGTGAACTGGAGTAAAAATGTTGGAGTGTAAGTCTTTCTGCTTTCTGTCCTGCCCACTCCTTTCTCTCTTCACTACTCTAGTGACTCTGCAGTGCCCAGGAAGGTGACATTGGCATTCTCTGTAGACACATCCTTCCTAGGACGCTGTGGATCACCACATACGGCAAGCCTGCAACTTCCTTTCGCGTGAGCAATGCCTAGAAGCTAATTTAATTCCTCAGGCTCGCTGCTGAATTGTAGGAGCTGCCAATCTCTGCCCTGGCCTCTGGATGAGTTCTTTGAAGATACCCATTGCCTGAAGCCACTGTCAAAGTAGCAGTGTAGCATCCAGCGTGATGCCCAGTCTTTCTGGACTCATCTGTGGCTCTTTCAGCCATTTTGAGCAAAAAAAAAATATTTATCAGAGAAAGAACAAGGGCAGTGGCTGCAACTCTGGCACAGTGCACAAACAGAACGAGTTGTGTTCAAACCGAGGATCTCTGGGCATGAGAGCAATAGGTCTTCATTTTGCCATTCGGGTTGGCCTTGCTCAAAGGAGCAAATATGCCCCACTTCTGCATACTTTCTGTTCAGGACTCTAGAGGATGCAAGAATATCCTCTCTTTCAATCCTAGAATATTTCTAGAATAGACATCTGAAAAACCAGTCAACATCTCGGTTGTTGCCAGAGAATCACCCAGTTGCAACCTTTGGTTTTGGAACCTGGAAGCATCCTTACTACTTTCTCAAACAAGTGTGCAAGCCTGATGTGACCTCAGGATTTCCGTCTATAGTCAGGCTTGATTTCTGCTGACACAAGGAAACATTCCTGAGAGCACTCACATCTGTAGCCGTGGGAGGATGGTTAGTTTCCATTCTAGTGTGGGGGCCTGCTGGAGGCCCTTTCTCTTCCTGGAACTAACAGTGTAAATATGACCCCATTTCCCAGAACAAGGAGCTCAGTCTGGTGACAGTCAGGGACATTTTAAGCATATTTGCTGACATAAGATTTGCACGCAGTCCATCTACGCTTGTGTGTTTCTCTCTGTATGCTCGCATGCCCCTAGACAGGCACAGGCATGTCTAATATGTGCGCTCCTGATGTCCAACTCTGTATGTGGCGTGCTTCACCTACACTAACATGTCTTGGCGGGCATATAGTTTATATGTATGTTTTCCAACTTTTGTCATAGAGTTTCCAGGTCTTTTCACAAAGGCTTTTTAGCATTTATATTCCTCATTAGTGTGGCAATTTTCAAAGTTTGTCCTGATGAAGGCTTAGCACAATAGTTGCTACATAGTCCCTCCTCAGTTAGAACTTCATGAGGACTGTTGCATGACACCGTAAGACAGACAGGCATGGCGGCCCCTGGAGAAGCCTCTTAGAGAACCCTGAGTACCCTGGCTGTAGAATCTTCTTCCTAGTGTTCTCAAGGTTGAACTTGCCCCACTGTCTTCACTCTGGATGTTTTCATACATCCTCCCTTGAACTTTCTGCCCTTCCACTGGATCCAGAGATCATATCTTTTGAGAAACCAGCCCTGAGCTATATGTTTTATTGTAGGTTGAGAGTGAGGGCTCGGTTTTAAATCTCCCAAAGGCATCCAAGGACTAAGACCTATAAGGTCACTGTGGATGTGTTACTCTTTTTGTTCCTGTGACAAAGTGCCTCACAGAAAGATATTGGGGGGGGGAGATTATGGATTTATGGTTTCAGTCCAGTCAGCTAGTTCTGTGTTTCTCTACCTACTGTGAAGCCAAAGGTCACAGAGAGAGGAAGTGGCAGAGAAAACTGTATAATTCATGGCAGCCAGAGAGAGAGAGAGAGAGAGAGAGAGAGAGAGAGAGAGAGAGAGAGAGAGAGACAGAGAGAGAGAGAGACAGAGACAGAGACAGAGACAGAGAGAGAGAGAGAGACAGAGACAGAGACAAAGGCAGAGATGGGGCAGAGATACACAGAGAGTTGGCATTATTTGCCTTCTCTTTCTTTCCCCATTATTCCACCATCAGGCTATGGGATGTTGCTGCCCAAATTCAGGTGGGTCTTTCCTTTAGCTAATACTCTCTGGAAGCATGCTCTCCTTTAGCTAATACTCTCTGGAAGCATGCTCTCCTTTAGCTAATACTCTCTGGAAGCATGCTCTCCTTTAGCTAATACTCTCTGGAAGCATGCTCATAAGCATACCTGAGCTAGGTTTTACCAGTCTCCCAGATACCTCGCAGTTAATCAACTTGACAGTCTAGATCATCACAGCAGTGGCACAGTTGGGGACAGAAAAAGCAATCAGGGGAACATTTCCTTGCTGAGAAACACCAACAGCAGGCTCTGTTCTCATCTCAGCTCTGTGTGGGCCTGTGGTACAGCCTGGGGCTGATCACAGCTCTCTGCGTCTTTGAGCACTTGGGTTAAGCCAATTAAACACCAGATGCTAACTGTACTGGCTAATAGAGAGACCCTGTACCTCCCTCCAGGACCAGCTTCGTAGGTGATGCCTCCCCCCTCTGGAGGTTGGAAACTGATGGCAAGGCAGACTCTGTAGATCTTTTTAGACACTGAGACTATTATTCTGAGAGTGAAAATATTGACAGAGGACAGATGGGATTTTACCAAGAAAAAGAAATGAAAACGGTCCATCTTGCAAGAAATTGGGAAAAACTGCTTGAAGAAGTGTATCAGGCTGGGAGGCAAGAGCCCGGGGCCGGGTATCTGACCAGCAGTGTGAAAGCCAGCTGGCTGGGCTCCAGGATGAAGGACACTGCCAGCCTTTCCAAGTCAATTCATCTCCTCAGGTCCAAGATGGAGGAGATGCTGTACTTCTGAGTGTGTGCTCAGCCATTATAAATCAGAAGCTCTGCAGTTTCGTGAGGAGCCATATTTCCTGCGTCTTGTCCTCTGTACTGAAGTGTAATTTTGTACTGGTTCGCGTGAGTGGGATGGTCCCTCCCTGTCATTACTAGTAACAGTGATGAGGTCAGTAAGGTTTGCTGTGTTTATCATAAGCCAGAGGCTATGCCTTCCACAGTAGATTACCTGACTTCCTCATGACAGTGACAATTCTTTGGGTGGGGACTATCATCATCATCCTCATCTCAAAACCAAGAGTTTAGGCTCAGAGAGGTAACAATTTCCCCACAGTGACACAGGCTCTGCCAGCCTTTAAGACCCTACATGCGACCAGGAAAAGATGCTCCTCATTTGAGCAGGAGTACATGTGTGTGCATACAATCATGTATGGGTGAGGAGGCCGGAGGTTGAGGCTGGGTGTCTTCTCCTGTCATGCTTCACCTTATTGTCTGATGTAAGGTCTCTCATCAAACCTGATTCATGTAAACTGGTCCCAAAGATCCTGCTGCCCTCACCTCTGCAGTGCTAGGATTATAGCCAGCCTCAGCCCCGGCCTCACCTTTTGTGTACCATCAGACATTGAGCTCGGACCTTCTTGTACCTTACTAAGTTGTGTCCTCAGTCTAAGAAGCACCCCTGTTAAGTGAGAGCAAGACACACTTTGTGTAGAAACGCGTCTCCCGATATACAGGCTGCAAATGGTTGAAATCTTTATATTAAGACATAACCCCTTCTTAGAGATGGACTAACTCCACATCTGTTTCTACAGATTGGCTGGTACTGGGCAATCTGGGTTTCATCCCCTACTTGTCTCATCTGAATGTGCATGTGCTGTGTGCACCATACACAACCACACTTCATCGCCAGAC
The DNA here is from genome assembly GCF_011064425.1 of Rattus rattus. NCBI lineage: Eukaryota > Metazoa > Chordata > Mammalia > Rodentia > Muridae > Rattus > Rattus rattus. The sequence continues at coordinate 12,967,494 of NC_046162.1, read as the reverse complement.
ACCTCTGTCTCTAAGCAATGAATTGGGATTTGATCCTAAGCTGTCTGCCTGAGAAGCAGATATTTGCATTCACACAGATTTAAATTCTTGTCAATATGTAAAGACAATATGCAATTTCTTCTTGTAAAATGGATATTTCCAAATATGCATAGAGAGCTATGACATCTATGGCCACTAATGTAGAGCACTTGGCAGTGTACAGCTCACAAGACCCCTGGGGACTTGATTCCATTTTCTCCAGTAGATACTGTTCTTGGTTGAATAGATGTGAAAAGGGTTCTGAGGCCGATGACAAGTGATGGGGATGCACGAGGATTCTGAAAAGGAGGCTGAGGGTGGTCAGAGCCCATCATGTTTTCAAGGTTCGAGATGAACACATCAGTGTATTTCTACATGGATGCTAAACGGGAGTCAGGGAAGGCTGCTCTGGCATGCAACAATGAGGGCTTGAGCTTGATGTCCAGCACCCAAGTGAAAATATTGGTACAGTGGTACATGGCTGTTATCCCAGCCCTAAGAAGGCAGAAACAGAAAGACACACAGGTCTAATGGGCTATCTAGTCTACCTTATTGGTAAGCTCCAGGCCAATGAGGTACCCTGACTTAGAAAGAGAGGTGGAGGCAGAGAGGTGATGGTTCAGTGCTTAGCATTCCACACTGATCTTGTAGAGGAAGGACCTGAGTCCAATTCTCAGAATCAGCTTACCTTTACTCCAGTGTGTGTGTGTGTGTGTGTGTGTGTGTGTGTGTGTGTGTGTGTGTGTGATTCCTCAAGCCTCTGTAGAAACCTGTACTCACATGTACATACACATCCATAATTGAAAATAAAATAAAATAATCTCTTTGTAAAAAAAGGGGGAAACAAGGTGGACGACTTCTGGGGAATGATATATGAGGTTATCTTCACATGTCCACAGGCACGCACGCATGTACACACACACACACACACACACACACACACACACACACAGTTCTACGTATGTGATAAGATTCTGTGGAAACACACACAGAGCTGAGTGTCAGTCTGTCAATGAGGACAGAGAAGTTCTGCATGATACTTCTAGAAGAAAGTTGGTGAAGTGTGCTTTTGGAAGTGGGGTGCTATTTCTTATGAATTTATCATTATTTCAAAACAGGGAGCTTGAAAATTCTGTGGCTAATGTTTACACGTGATTGGGATATATGAAATTCACACCCCAACACATATTGTGCAAACATGTAACATAAATAAGAATGAGAATAAATATTCAAATCACAGGTAAGGATGAGGAGACGGCTCTGTTGGCAATGTTTGCTGTACAGGCCTGAGTGCTGAGCTTGATCTCCACAGCTCTTGTGAAAAGCTTTAAAAGTCTTGATGTGGTGGTGTGTGCTTGTGGGGAATCTCTGGGTCGAGACCAGCTATGCAGGCAAACCTATGAGGTTCCAGGTCAATGAGAGACTTTGTCTCACAGAACAGTGCATGGGAATTGCTCACACAAATGCATGAGGAAGCTTCGTGAAGACAGCAGCAGCTGGAGAGTTGCAGCAGGAAGACTGGATGTCTGTCAACGTTGTTTTCCACTGTACTGATGTCTCAGTGTGAGGAAATGTGCAAGATCCCCACAGAAGAAAAAGAGGATAATTTTTGAGCATACAGTCTAATTTGAAGAATATTAAAATATACACCTAATATATATACATATATATGATTAAATATACAAACTATGTATGTAAAATATATGTAAAATCATGTTATATGAACAGTAGAAGGAGAATACCAAGTATACTTATGTAAGTGAAGAGAAAAGCTGTTTGGAAAGGTACGCCCTAAACCAATAGTGGAGAAGCAATGGCTAGGTTGTTACCTGCTCCTCAAGTGATTTCACTTAGCCATACGAGAAACTCATAGAGTACGAACTACTGTATAAAGCTTCATTTTCCACACAGCATCATAAAATTGGGAAGTTACTCACTAAAGGCCATGCATCTAAGATGGGATTCCTCAGACCACAAGTTTCTCTCTGTCTTACTGAGCTTGGACCCTCCAGTTGGGCTCAAAGGAAATTTCTCCTCTCTAGAGACTCTAGACAAGAGATAAGCAGAGCTGGTCAGGGCAAAGATAGTCTGACGGGGGAATGGAAAGCCACAGGCCTCGGAAGACCCAATGTTGTTTGCCTTGTTGCCCAGAGCTGTGCTGCATCAGTCTCTATGCTCTGTGAGGGCAAATGACAGCACAGGGGAGGGGAGGATGATTCTGTCAAAGAGCTCTCTTGGAGGAGAACCCATGCAGCTCCTCTCTGGAGCAGGACATCAGGGGAGGGGAGAAGGGAAAGAGATTTGGCTCTCTTGAATGCTGCAGTGTTTGTTCTGATCCTTGCCCTGGGATTTCTGGGACAACAGGTGAGTGAGAGGGGGAAGGTCACTCAAGGGAGGGTTGGCTGCGCCTCCCACTGTGGATGTGAATGGATGCTGAAGAGCAAGAAGGTCACAGTGAGAAGGCGATTTCACTTTAAAATTAAACACAGATCTCTTCTTTTCTCTCTGAGCTTTATGGACATCACACAGATGCCTCTGTCCACTTCATACCAGGGCACCATCCCCTAGGGCAGTTTCCCTCAGCACCGTGCTGGCTCACGTGCAGCGCACCCCAACATGGAGTCATCATTAAGTAATTAGCAGCACCGTTAGTGGTTTGGTCGTTCTTAGCTTTGGAACGTGAGCTTCGTAGAGGCAGAAGGCAATTTTGAGCTAATTAATGAGTTTCTATTATCCAGCCCAATGCCCTCCACATAGCAGGTGCCCAATAAACACGGATACATGAATCTAATATTAAAAAATAAAATCTTCATGTGTTTCTCAATGGTAATGAGCCTAATAAAGACTAAGATTCTGGATCTTCCTTCATTTATCCACAGAACTATTGGATCTTTTTGACACCAGATGATTGATAGGCAAGGCTTTCGCCAAGCCATGAGACTGTGGCAATGACAGAGCATATATTATCTTTGTCTTCAAAGCTTGGGTCTGGGGAGATGGCTTAGTGGTAAAGTGTTTGGTTTACAGACCAGAGGACCCCACTTGAGATCACCAGAATTCACTTTTAGAAAAAGCCAGAAGTGCTAGCTCTTGACTTTAATCCCGGTGCTGGTTAGCCAGTCTAGCCAAATTCATCAGCTCCCGGGTTAGCAGGAGATCCTGTCCCAGAAAATAAGGTGGAAAGTGGTTGAGGAGGGCACCCAATGTCAACCCCTGGCTTTGTGTGCGCTCTCATACACGAAATGCACACACTGTCACTCACGAATTAAAGTCAGTGCCTAGGGTGCTGGTCAGCTGAGACCTATGTGAACTCGGTTCCAGGGTGGGCCTATTGGTTGAGGTCCAGTGTTGGTTCCTCATTTATCATCCCAGAGTAGTTTTCCCAGAGTCCTTCAGAAGCTAGCAGGAACTTCCGTCTGTCTTCTCTAGACTCTCCCTGGGACTCCTACTGATCAGGACAGTTCACCGACTGCACACAGTCTCCTTCCAGGGAGCCTGAAGTTGAAACACCCTCAAGGTGAGATCAGAGACTAATTGGGTGCCTGTCTTGTCTCCCCAGCTCAGAGCTGCAAGACCTCGGGGAAGTTACACCAATCAGCTCAGCTCTATCTTCACTCACAAGGAGTCGGCCCCACCCCCAGGCTCTGTGATGCTTAATTAAGATAATGTATGTGGCAGCAATGCTTGGCTAAGCCTGTGGAGCCCATCCCTCGGAGGGGAGGCTGGCTTTTCTTTGTGTTCTCCCGTGGAAATGCTTGTGCTTTGGGGGCCTCAGGGAGCACCTGGGGCACACTGCTACCTCCAAGGCAAGTAAGGGAGGAAAGGGAGCTTAATTCTAACAAAGCTTCTGGGATTTCTGGTCAAGTTAGTTTTTTGATCAGGTTTTGGGAGACAGACAAGCTCAGTATATGTGTATGGCTGTCATTTCCTGTCCCCTCCCTTGAGACTACTTTTTCCTTAAAGATGTAGAATCCATTTGCCCTTGAGTGTATTAAAAAAAAATGTCTCCCTCTCTTCCTGTTCATTCTGCCTCTCCCTTGTCATTATCTCTGAGATCTCTCTTCTCTGTTTCTGTCTCTTTGTCTCTCTCTGTCTCTCTGTCTCTGTCTCTCTCTCACTCGTGTGTGTGTGTGTGTGTGTGTGTGTGTGTGTGTGTGTTCTGGTTTTGAGGAAGTTAGATGGCATAATTCAATACTCTTTATAAAAGACATTTAAAACCAGAGGCAGGATCTAAATGAATCTCAAGATGAATTTAAAAACGTCACCTTTTTCAATTCTACGTTTTTGCAAGAAGAGAAAAAGATGCAGCCAGGAACTCAAGGAAAAGAATTGTACTTGAGAGTTTCCCAGACTTAAGGGCAGAAGTGACTACCTGACACCTTCTTGTGTTGTTTGTCAGTACCTAATGTACAATGGAGCCTCATAGCCTTGGGCTAGACTATCACCCTAGCCTCAGGCTACACCATCACCCCTGCCTCCCCTTTCTCAGCAACCTCACCCCTTCAGCTCCTTCAACCCTTCCTTCATTCTTTCATCCTTTGTTCATGTTCCGTAGCTGTCCTTGGTTGCTGGCTCTATATGCAAAACTTGAGATCTTCTTCCTTCCTGTCTCTCTCCCTCCCTCTCTCCATTCTCTTCCACCATGTGTGCTCACTGTCTTCCCCCTCCTTCCATATCAGTTGATTTTTAACATGGCTTAGCCCTCATGTCCCTTCCCTCATTGGGTTTCTACAAAGCTTTCTTCTCCATAGGTCTTCATGCACCTTTTTTCTCCCCTCATCTCCTGCTTTCTCACAACCACTGCCTATGTGAGACCAGCCACACCTTTCCTTTGCTTAAAGCTTTTAGAAAGCCCAGAGCCTGGTGCCTCATTCCTTCCTTGTCCATGTCCCTCTTAGCCCCTCAGCCCAGCCCTGCTGGGATCCTTGAACATTCCCGGGTGCTTTCCCCATAGCCCTTTGACAGACACTGGGATGATCTTCCAAGTATGATTTGTCTCACATCTCTAACGTCACCATCATTTTCACTTTGAAACTGACCTTCCCACCTGATTTCACAGAGCAGACACATTCCTTCTCTGGGGCTCTCCTATCTTACCCAACTGTGGCATTCATTGCTTCTATAACACTCGCCAGCTTACTGAGTGGTTTGCTTCTCTGCTGTAAGATTGGCCCCACCGTGCCCGTGTGCCAGCAAGTGAACTCAAGGAGGAGGGGCTGCATCTGGCTTTCTAATACATAGAAAACACAACAATGTCTACACATAAACATCCCAATGGGGGAAAGAAAGTAAAACAATCTCTCCCTTTATTCAACCTTTCTCTCCAGCATGAATCTTGACACAATTGAAGTTGGAGAGTCATTGAAGGTATAGAATTTCTTTAGTCTTCATAAAGAAAGCAGGAATCCAGTCAGTTTTCTCTAAGAGTGTAGCTCTCCTTGAGCTAACCACACACCAGCAGAAGGCTATACAGCCAAGAATGTTTGGGTAGAACAAAGTGGCCTTGATGGGGACAAAGAGGACACAGAGTTTGGTGAAAGAAGCTGGGTCAAATCTGTGTACAGTGGAGGGAGGGAGGGTGAATACATCAAAACATGAAGGAAATTCCCAAGAATCCATAAAAGTATATGGTATATGTGCTGCTTGGGTTTGTGTCAACTGGCCTTAAACCTAGATGTAGCTAGCAAAGGTGGATCATAATTGAGAAAATGCTTGTGTAAGGTTGGCCTGCAGGCATGTCTGTGACTAATGAGGGATGTGATAGGAAGGATTCAGGTTACTAGGGGCAGTGCTGCTCCTGGGAGGTGGTCCCAGGTGTTAAAACAAAGCAGCAAGCCATGAGGAGGAATAGGTCACTAAGCAGCGCTCCTCCATGAACTCTGCTTCGGTTCCTGCTTACAGGTTCCTGCTTGAGTTCCTGCCCTGACTTCTCTTCATGATGGACTACAGCTATAACCTGAGACAAATCCTTTCTTCACCAAGTTGCTATTGGCTATAGTGTTTCACCACAGTGGAAGAAACCCTAACTTTTTTAAATTATGGAATAAAAAATTTCAAATCAATAAAGATATGACTGATTGGATACAGGGATTGGAAGACTAGAAATGGATCAACCATTAATATGTGACTGATTGCTTGCTGTGTGCCAGGCCCTGTGCCAGCAATTGGCATCTTATAGGCTGGGTCATATGTGTCTTCTGCCTTCCTGGAAAAAAAAAAACAACTGTAACTCATACGTTAGTTGTACTTGTGCTGTGATCAGTGCCTACTCAGAACACAATGGAGGGTACAATGTATTCTCTGTAATAGCTGCAGTCTGCAACGATGGAGTAGCTGTGCTGGAGGACAATAGCTCGCATCATGGCAAGGAGGAACTTGGGAGAATGCTGTGCTCCTGGCTTTCTTCCTTCCCCCTTTTCCACCCAGGTCCCCAGCTTCCTCCTTGTTGCCTTCTTAATTGTCTCTGTGTGCTCTTGGAGACACACCCAGAAGTGTATCTTACAAAATCCCTAAGTGTTTCTTAATTCAATCCAGTTAACAGTTAAGATGGATCAACCTAACATGGCGAGTTTACGTCAGGAACAGTGGTATTGAGGAGAAGCCCCTGGGTCTGAGAACAGAAGTTTGGGGCTTGTGGAAGGAGTTGGAAAGACATTATATTTAAGTTGAACTCTGAAAGATGAGAAAAGGTGAACTAGGGGGCCAGGCAGGCCTTCCTGGGCAGAGCGAACAGCAGTGAGTACTGTGTGGAGGGCTGTAATGGATGGAAAAAAGAGAATGAGAGAGTGGCTTGAGGGGTGGAGGTCCAGAGGAAGACTGAGCTGGTAGACAGCATCTGTATTGTGCTACATCTTTGAGGCCATGCAAGGAATTTGGTGTCTATTGTAGGCCTCCCTAAGGCCAGCGATCTAGGTTTCTACTGCACTGGATAACAAGAGTTGTGTGATACAAAGACCCTAGTGGCCGTGATGGGGAAAGAGCAGGAACTGGCAGTTGGATACTGGATGCATAAAGAGTTGGTTAAGAGGATTTTGAGATTGTGTAGCTACCTAGGTGAGAGAAGTTAGAAACCTTGAAGTTAGAGCTTGTGTGCTGGAATAATGTTGGCTTTAAAATTCTCTCTCCCCATTCCCTCATTGTGTGACCTGATCTTTCTGCATTCTGGATCCTCATAGATAGATTAGATGAATAACAGGGTGCTTAGTGTCAGCAAGATCGAATGAAGTAACTCTGGAGCATACCTGCTGCATATTAGATGTACTCCATCTGATACACGAGTTCTCTTTGCTTGGTTTCTCCTGCAAAGGAAAGGTGTGCTCATGCCAGAGACATGGCACTACAAAGGACACCCTGTGATACCGGCTGCCAGGCTGCACAGAGGTGCCAAGACTTCCAGTAACACTGAGCACTCCAAGCTTCTGGAAGCTGCAGGATCCTTCTTACATCCTTGACAGAAGACATCCAGAACCTCCTGTACATCCACCATAAACACATTTTCTATGGGGTGCATTAATTATGCACTCCTTCGCCTCCATGAATATTTCAGGATTCATATATATAAATAAAACATACATTAATTAGAAGTTTGCAATTGGATTTCTTTCCTGACCTGTCATTACCATCCGTGTTGTCCACAGACATAAATCATTCAACATCCTCCTTTCTGGACCGGGTGTTCTCCCATTAGGTCAGAACAATCGGTTCAAAGAGCCTTGCTATGTAGTCACCAAGCAATGACACTGACCAAATCCTTTTGTTTCTCTTTTGTGGAAGAAATTAAAATTATTCATGAGGTACTGCTCAGCTGAACAGTTGGCTCCTTTCCCTCCATTGCAGGGACAGATTTCCTGGCCAGAGCTTGCTGCTGAAGAATTGAACATTGGTTAAAAGTGAACATCTTCTCCAGGGGGGAACATTAATACACTTAATGTTCAGAGAGCCTTGGCATATCCTGCTGGGAGGCTGCCAAACAAATTACATTAGGCAGATCCTCTCACTCTCAATGGGATTAATAGGTGGTCCAAGTCGACTGTGTGTCTATTCACTTGGATCAGGCGCAAACAGATGTGTGCTGTGTCTATCTTCAAAGCACGGACTGGTGTGTGCCTTCAATGGGTCCTTGATGGTCCCCTCACAGGTCACCCGGATACAGCAGAACTGGGACCCTGCTCTGGCTTGTACCTACAAGCCAGGGTGAGATGCTCAGAGTCTTTCTCTTAAGCTGTCAGCTTAGAGGCTGACTTGGGTATTTCTCTCGAAGATCTCTGGCTTAAAGGTCGCTAACTGAAACCTCCAAAATCAAGCAAGGTGGGTAGGCAAAGGGGGTTGATGGGAGATGGGAGATGGGCGATGACAAAGTGGAATGAAATCAGAGCAGCTGGGACACAGATCTGCGTGGCTCCCGGGTTTTAACCAGCCCCATTGTGAAATGGGTAGGCCCTGAAACAAGGCACATGCTTCTCAGGCGTATTTCAAAGTACGAGTGAGTTGATCCTGCATTCTCCTAGCTCTGCCCATCTTTTGCTCTAGGAATTCAAGCAAAGGCAAATCTATCGCCTGCCTTAGTTTCTACCATGCATACCATGTGCAGACACTGGCTTCCTTCCTCCTCTGTGCAAAGATCTCAGCCTCAGGAATTCCACAATCAGTGAATGCTTTATTAGCCCAACAGACATTTTGCAGCATTCGGTGTCTGTGGTCCGTGCTGCTGCAGAAGCCACTTTGGTGTCTGAGGTTTGTGCTGTCACCTGGGACCAGGTGGATGTCTGTGAGCCGAGCGGCCGATGGAAGCCATGTAGGAGTCCAGGATCCATGCTGTCGTCTAAAACAACGTGGAAGTCCATGACCTGTACTGCTGCGAGTCGCTATGGACAGGAAAGATACCATTTTAGTGGTGTCAATGACTGCAGTCTCACAATTGAGAACTAGAGACGTTTAAGGAGACAGCTCCTCCCACTCGAAAGAAGCAATCCAGACAGCAAACTATTGAAGAGACTTCTTAAACTATGAGAGGGACGCTGAAGTGTAGCCCTTCACAGTCGATGGCTCCTGGCGGGGGTTGGGGTGGGAGTAGAGAAGGACTCAGTTTTCCTTAAGGGACTGCTCACTGGGAGTTTGACCACGCTCCAGCGTGAACATGGGCAACACAAATTGGACTCGGTGGGGTTTTGGTTTTGCTGTTTTCTGTTTTGATGGGAGCTCTAGGGTTGGAGGATAGATTTGAGAGAACTGGGAAGCACCTGTGATAGGGGCACATTATGTAAAATTCCCAAATAATTAATAAAAATATTATGTTGGAGACAGAAGAAGTCAGCAGTGGAGTCACTGTACACATGCACGGAAGGCAAGCATTTTAGTTAGAGTTTACCGTTGTGGGCAGATATCAGGACCAAGGTCATTGCTACAAGGACAATGTTTAATTGGGGCTGGCTTTCAGGTTCAGAGGTTCAGCCCATTATCATCAAGCCAGGGAGCATGGCAGTGTCCAGGCAGGCATGGTGCAGGAGGGGCTGATAGTTTAACATCCTGTCCAGAAGGCAAACAGGAGAAGACTGGCTTCCAGGCAGCTAGGACAAGGGTGTTAAAGCCCACTTCCACAGTGACACACCTACTCCAACAAGGCCACACCTCCAAATAGTGCCACTCCCTGGGCCAGGCATATTCAAACTGCCACAGTGAGTCCTCATAAAAGTCCTTTAAATATCAGAAGAACAAGCAATAGTAGTATATGTGCATGGGGTACAGTCCGATGAAGGAATACACACATTAAGTCATGATGATCAAGTCATTAGCATGTCTACATATTCTAGCATTGTTATTTCTTCTCCCTTTGGGTTCTTTGTAAAAATGAGTTGTCATAACCCGTTACTCTGTTTCGACGTCTATTTATTCTCCATTGTCATTCTGTTGTTGCGAAAAGACATCCTGCCCAGAAGCAGCTGAGGAATAAAAGGGTCCACCAGGCTGCCCAGAAGCAGCTGAGGAATAAAAGGGTCCACCAGGCTTACAGCTCCCGGCTACAGTGCATTACCGATGGCGAGTGGAGGCAGGGGTTCAAACATTATGTCTACAGTCAATAGCAGAGAGGGGGATACATGCGTAAGCCTCACTTGCTGCTCCTTCCCTGCAGGCTTCTTTCACTTTTACACAGCCCAGCCCACGAGACAGTGTTGCACACATTCAGCGTGGGTTGTCCACTTCCACTAACTGTCAAGGTGACCTCCCACAAACACACCCACAGGATGAATGGATCTGGGCAGTTCTGCCACTGAGATTCCATGCTCAAGATTCTAGGCTGCAGGTAGTGGGTGTTTAAAGCCAACTGGCTGGCCTGCCACCTGTTTAAGTGTACCTCAGCATCCAATCTGCAGCTTCCTGTGTCCTTCTCCCCTCTCATTTCCTGAGAGTGCCCACTGCTCTCTACTTCTGTGAAAGTCATTGTTTGCCTTTCACCCTGAGTGAACTCATGTAATGTGCGTCCTTCTGGAAGGTAGTATTTGGGCATTTGCTCTGCCCTTGGCCCTTTGATAGAAACTGACCTGTGTATGAATCTCTTATTAGTCCACAAATGACCTGAGTCTGTTTGCTACACAGCTGTACATGCTTCTGATTCCTGACATGTAATAACGTAATACTTGGTGTCATTTTTCCAGTTGGCAAAGATGTGGTTAAGACCTTTTATACAATAGGTGTTTTTATAAACTGCCAGGAGAGAGGGAAAGGGGCACCGTCCTTTATGGTATTATAAATCAAGCATTTTCAAGGCAGTTCCAGGCAGTTTTCCTCTGGAACCTGATTCTGGTATCTCTCCAGAGTTATCCTAGTTATCCAGAACCTTCTCTATTTTAGACTGTGTGCCTACATAAATGCCTCGTCGTGTAAACCCTTGATACTTCCATCAAGCAGATATAAATACCAAGGCCATTTAAACAGGAGGAAATTGCAATTCAGAGAGGTTGAGTCACTTGTCCAAGACCTTCAGCTGCTGGACCAGAAAAGATCGAGGTTTCAGACCAATGCATTTTTCCCTAGATAAATTGCCCACGTAACTGGCCACACTCCATGACAGTGCTATTTTGGAAGCCCCATTTAATAAGTTAAAATGAATTTTATGGGCAGCTGAGTAATTATTCGACTTGAACCCAATTAAAAATTGAGTGCATTCTACCCAAGTTGAGGACTTCTTTTGATTAATGCTGGACAAATGGATTTCTCTTTTTAGCCAGAACTCTGAGGCCCAGATGGCTGGGCTGGCTTTGTACAGATCACCCACTATGAGGTTTGTATTGGGGACCCACAGGTATCTACTTATCCATGTCCTTATTCAGACAAGGGAAAGGAATACATTTCATCTTCATAGTTCTGGGGATTAGAACCCAGGCCTCAGACATACCTATGGGCATTCCATTGAACCTGTCCAGCCCTGTGTCCCCGGATTCCATTGGGGTGAACAAAAGTTCTGTTGTCAAGGTCTCGTTTATTGGGATGAACTCCAGCCCTGGAGGTCATTGAGGAGATAACTATTTTCCCTTGAATGTTATCTTCCTGTGCCGTAAATTCATGGGAGAGGCTTTATCCAACAATCTTAAGACTTATGGCAGTCATCTTAGGGGTGAGTCTCTGTGGCTCAGTTTGTTTTCCCAAATCCAATATGGCTCTGTGCAGCCCTGGATTTCTATTTTGTATTTTTTGAGCCTTACCCTAGTTTGTTTTCTATGGCTGTGCTAAAACACCAAACAAAGGTAACTTGGGGAGGAAGGGATTTATTGTTTGGCTTCCAAGTCACGGTACCTCCTTAGGGGGAAGCAAGGCAGGAATGGAAGAGGTGAAGCAGAGGCCATAGAGGTACCCACTTACCAGCTTGTTTTAACTAGCTTTCCCAGCCTGCTTTCACCCTGATCACCTAGACTGCTGCCCCAGTGATGGCACCACCCGCAGTGGGCTGGGCCCTCCCACATCAAGCACTGACCAAGAAAATGCCCTACAGATTTGCTACAGGAAACTTAATGGTGACATTTTCTCAGTGGACATTCCTTTTCCCAGACGAGTCTAGCTTGTGTCAAGGACAGACAGCCAGGACAGACAGCCAGGTCAGACAGGCTTTCAGTCTCGAACTCATTTGATCACTGATCACGAACTTACTCGATCACTGATCACGAACTTACCCTGCAGCCTAGACAGGCTTTGAACCCATGATCTTCCTGCCTCATCCTCTAGAGCAGGTGGGCTTACAGGCAGGCAGCAGCCAATCTGGCTAGGAATAGGCAAATGTCTGCTCCAAAGAGACAGGATTGTCTGAGCTGCAGCCAAGTGGTTTGCGTAGAACTGCTCCTTTTGGGAAGCTCCGTATAGATAGGTGGAAGGACTTACATTTTAGAATTTCTATCCCTGGCCATGCAAACCAGCTTTGTCCTTGGCTGGAAGCCTGGGCATGTTACACTGCTGCCTCAGCCTCATCTCTTGTATCTGTTAGTGATAAATGGTCAGGGACTTGGAGTTGCAGGGAATAGAAACTAAGCCCAGGGGTTATCACAGAGGGGTGCATAAGCAGCACCCATTTAACATATCTCTCAGCCCAGCTGCTTGGAATTCTCTCAAGCACAAACGTTGTCCCGGGAACTGGACCACTCTAGAGCATTGCCCTAAAATGGTTGTACTGTTCCAGCCGTGGTCCCTCACGCCCAGGGACGTTGGACGAAGCTTCTGCCATCTTCTGCTTTTAGAATGGATTGCACCCCATATTTTAGTGCTCACAGTTCCAATTCCATTCCAAGCAGGCACATCTGGACACTTGGCAGCTACCGTCTACAGTAGAAGGTGGGGAAGATGTTGTAGGTGTCAGAAGATGCTTGTTGCGATGGGAACCTTCCACCCCGCAGGGAAGCTAAGAGTCAGACAGTTCTGGAGGGCACCGGTTCCTTAGGGAAAGGACACTCAGAAGCTCCGATGTCTACAAGATGCTTAAGGTCCCTCCTTACCCCAAAGTTGTATAAGTAGCCAGGACTGCCCAGAATAGGCCTGTGTACCTGTAAAGCTGCCTCCAAGTTCTGCAGAGAGCTCCAGGGTTCCAGCTTTTATGAGCTGTCACTCATGCTGGGCAGGGCTGGTGGTGATGCAGCTGCCTTTAGTCACCCGTGCTCCTGTAAGCACTGCTCACCCATACTTCTGTGTGGTCCAAGCTGGGTTTGGCAGTATCCTTACTTAGGTCTGCCATCAGTTCCCTACTGTGGTGAGGAGATATTTGTTCAGGTCTTCTCAGGAACCCTGCCACATAACAAGGATGAGCACAAATAGAACGGCACACGTGGGAATAGTGGGCACCATCTGCTTGGGGTCACTCCTTCATCCACCCTTTGAGTATTTCCTAAGCATATACTATTTGCTTAGGAGGAATGGTGCTAAGTCAAGACAGCTACAGACAAGAGAGGACCAGGACCATGTATAGCAGTACAATACTATTGGTAAGGTGGTATTGTTGTTGTTATTGTTATTGTTATTATTATTATTATTATTATTATTATTATTGAGACAGTCTTATCTGTATCCCAGTTGGCTTGCAATTTACCAGCTAATAATCCAGTCTGGCCTTAGGGTAGTGGAAATTCTTCTGCCTCAGCTTCTCAAGTGCAGGAATTAGATGGATTCGAACACCACACTCAGCGGGATTCCCTTTCCCTTTTTAACTTGAGGACAAGGTTGGGCACAGCACTAAACTCATAATGCCAATTCTGGTAAATGGGTCAGTACTGTCACGCAAGAATATACACCGGGTGTATGTAACAGGAGTCAGCGCTCTCTCCCCAGCCCAAATGCTCAGACCTGTGTTTTAGGAGGAGGGACTCTCTTGCTTTTCTTTTAGACATGGATACATTTTGAAGTCAAAACACAGAAACCTGACAATTTTTCCTAAACCCATGATGCTGGTTGCTATAGCTCAATCCAGGGCTTGACAGCTGCCTCGCAGGTGACAGATGGAATTAAGGGCTCCTGTGACATTGACGCACAGCTTGAAAAGGCCTGTCGTGTGGAGCTCTGGTTTGTCTGTCGCCCAGTTCATGCCCTGTGCTGAGTTAACGGACATAATTAAAGATGTGTTTCACTTTCAGAGTGATAGACCTAGCTGGCTTTGGGTGAGAGCTGTTAGCCCAGCCCCTGGCTGGCTTTTCTTTTGACTTTTTCTGAGTTCAGGGTCTTCGAGGATCATTGAGGGGAGACAAGGTACACAACCAGACACTGGGAACAGGCACGATTGTCCAAGGGGAAAGACACATACCTGTGAGGTGCGAGGGATGGTGGATGGATCTGATTACTTTCAGAGAAGGCAGGGTCTGGTGATAGACGATGTTCGGGACCCAAGCTCTGGTGATGGTCTCCCACATTCGTCATGTACCCAAGACGCTTAACACTCATTTCCACAACTGTGGAAGAAACGATCTTAAGGGGTTGAGAAGATGGCCCAATGCAGACCGTGTGAACCTCCTAGCACAGTGCCTGTCATGTGCGTTTGTTTCTTTCCTAGGAAACCTTGCTCTAAGGGGTTTTACTGGGTCCCTGCCAGTCCTTACCTCTGACACCTTCTCTGTCTTAGGGGTGGCTTTCTGAATCCTAACGTGTGTGTCTATCTGTGTGCATGCACTCACACAAAAGGACACAAGGTCTCTTCAGAAGAACTGTGGCCTGTTGGGACAGACAGAAAACAAGCCACCAGCCGCCAGAGCAAGAACAAGTCAGATTCTGACTAAAGAGCAAGCAACTCAGCCTGTGGTGCAAGAGGAATGACCCCTGGGAATGGAGCCAAGTTTGGAAAGGCAAGACTGTGTTAGTCCTGTGCAGGGTGAGGGCTCTGCAGCATGCAGTGTGGTTAGGTCCTTCTCGTCCATTTCACCTGTCATTCAAAAATATGTTGCTATTATTATTAGCATGGTTTACTGCTTTTAATTTTAAATGCATGATGGGGTTTAGAATGAGGCTGTGTTCCAATGAATTTTTTTTTTTGAGGGAGAGAGGGGAGAGGGAGAGGGAGAGGGAGAGGGAGAGGGAGAGGGAGAGGGAGAGGAGAGGGAGGGAGAGGGAGAGGGAGGGAGAGGGAGAGGGAGGGAGAGGGAGAGGGAGAGGGAGAGGAGAGGGAGAGTTTCTCGTGCTAGGTGTTTAAAAGGCCTGGCTTCCCACCTCCCCTGCTTCCCCTCATTGCCCCTTGAAGTTGACCGAACAATAGCCTGCAAAGAGTCCATACTGGAACACGCGGAACTCGTAAGTGTGACTTTATTCACGGGGAGGGAGATGTTTGCAGTCATCATTAAGAATCTTGAACAAAGATTCCTGACTTACTCCATAAAGCTTTCAATATGACCACTAATGCAAGGATATGTCAAGAGACATATTCCTCAAGGATATTCTTATCGTTTTAGGTCACTTTGGTCACAGACGTTTGTTATGGTAGGTACCGGGGCTGCATTCCCAGGTCTATGGTCTGGCCTTTTCACCCCACACTGCAGTTACAGAGCCATTTGATGAGTGCATCTGAGGTGAGAATTTGGGTGGCTTGTCCTTCTAGGAGTGTGTGAACATCTCTTTCGTCACAGAGCAGTTGTGAAGTGCTTGGTTTGAAAAGGGAGTTGTAGTATCTGGAGGGAATGAGAGCCTCAAGGTTCCTGGGTCATATCCAGGCAACACTGGTATCGGAACTGGCCCCAGGAGGAAGCTGAGGCTGTTCATGTGATCCAGCAGTGTGAACCTAACCTGGGCTGAAAGACACCTGGAGACCAGAACAGGCCATCACAGAGGAGCCATCTCCAGCAAATGTGGGATATCTGAAGCCCTCAGGTGGGATGCTGCACTAATGAGACTTCCAAACCATCATATCTTAGTGACTTTATATAAGTTCACAGTGGAAATTGCAAGTCTTGGGTCCAGGATCAAAGAGGGGGAAGGCCGTGTGAGGACTTGCAACAAGGTTTATAGGATTCCAGCTGCTGTTCTCAAAATTGGCAGGAACTGGGGAGGGCCATCCAGTCAGACTGCACTAAAAGGTCTGTGGCTTTTTGTCCCTTACTCTCTCCACTCTAATTCTCAGCCTCTGTTGACTTTTATATCCTCTCCTGTTCCCAGAAGTCCAAGAGCCAACCATCACCGAAGAACATAAGATTGTTTAAAGGGCCAGGTACACAAAACATTTCATACTGCAAAGGTCCAGTTTCTTATGTCCTCATGTTATACATTAGCCAACGTCTGCTTCCTAGAGCCCGACTCGAATGCTGGTATTCCTGATGCTTCTGCACATGAACTCTTGCTAGCTCAGGGCACACATGTTTTAATGTAAGTCTATAAGTCTAACTGGGTTCATTCCCTAGACCTTGATCTGAAGTGGAGTATGGGGTCTGGTCTTAGCTCTCTATCTATTCTGCACTAAGCCACTGAGATGAGGTGAGGAAGTGCCCTGGGAATCCATGTCACGATGATTAATTCCCGTTGCAGCCATAAGGAATAACAAGCCACGTTGCTATCCCAGCCATGTTACGTTCAGCATTTCCTGTGAGGCTTTGATCTTGATCGAGTTTCAGAATCTTAACAGCACGTGTAATCTTCAGGAGATGTCATAGGATGGTCTGTGTGGCTTTCTCTGGGAAAATGAAAAGATCTTATGCTTCAGTTTTTTCTCACAACCTCAGTTATATGTGGTTCCTTACATTATGGGCCACTGAAAGGGTAGTCTTTCCTTAGTGCTATTTTGTAAATCTTGGGTCTGCTTTTCACAGCTCCTCACACGTTTCATGGGAAAAAAATATCAGTTGCTACTGTGCTGGGTTTTGGATTCCGTTTTATGAGTCCGTGTTTAAGAACTCTCTGTAAACTATAAACATCTCTGTAAGGTAAGCACTCATTATTTGCCTATTAAAAGTGATGCCTCTGGGGTTCAAGGAAGTTAAGAACCCTTCCCTAAACTATTCGACCATTGGTGTTAGGGTTTGGGTTCATTCAGGCTGCCTGGTTCAAGAGTTTGTCCTCTGTGTACCGCTCTGGAGCTTTGGTGTCCTCTGAGGCCGTTTGGTTAAATCATGAAGCAGCTGACATTAGCTCTTGCTGGGGGGCAAGTGCTTCACAGTCCAAGTACTCAGTTAATCCTCACAATTATCTGGAAACTTTAAAAATTCATATTTTCTAGTTAGGAGGTGAGCAATAAGAACTGAAGTATATATTTGAGAAGTGGCTCAGCCTGGCTCTTGGTAAAGGGGAAGCAGTAGGTAACTCAGTAAGGAGAATAGGCTGTTTTCTGTTCTCCGACCAAAGATCGCGGTACCTGCCAGTCTATCACCTATCTATGCTTCTATATATTAGTCTATGAATGTATGGTTTTTGTATGTATGTATGTATGTATGTATGTATGTATGTATGTATGTATTTGTACATGTATATGTATGTATATATGCATGTATATGCATGTGTGTATGAATGTATGTATGCATGTATGTACCTGTCTGTTTACTTATCTATGTATCAACTGTTTATCATCTATCCATTTATTATTTCTTCTGCCATCTGTCTACTTATCTATTTACTGTCACTTATCACTCTATTAATCTGTGTATCATCCATCTATCTGCTGTCATTTATCATTCTACCATCCATCTTTGCATTCTCTTGTTTATAGTTATCTATACTCCATCTGTCTGTCTGTCTCTTTGTCTCTCTGTCTATCTCTACATTCACCTAGCCTCCCTAAGAATACAGCATAGAAAGATAACATATAGAAAGCTTGATATGTAGGCATACATTTTCAAATTCTGAACTTAGAACTAAGTAACTATCCCCATTGCTACTTATACTCTGGCCTTGCATCTCCACTTACATAGTATTGCATCTCTGCGGTAGTGTTTCAGCTGCAGTCCTCTTCTCTCTACTTCCCGGACCTTTCACCCATCAGATGTCACCCTAGACTATGTAGGTAGGCAATGCCTTGACTGGTTCTTGAGGTTTCAGCTTCCAGAGTGCCTGCATATACTATTTTCCAGTCACCTGCTCTGTCATCTTGTTTTTGAGACTTGCTATGTAGCCAAGACTGGACCTGGCGATCTTCCTGATCCTCACCCTCCTGAACCTCACCCTCACAATTATAGTTGTGCACCTCCTGGCCTCTCTCTACCATCCAGAGACGGACGTCTTTCTGCAGAGACTGAGATGGTTTTCTGGATTTCTGGGCTATCTAAGGTCTCTGGTGCACACATTCTGCATATTTGCAATTTCTCCAAATGCAAAAATTCATTAATCTTTCCATGATGCACTGATCCTTAACTTAGATAATTTCAGTCAGCATCTGGTTCATAGGTTCCTCCACATCACCTTCCTGGATGACTTGCTGTAGTTTTGCCCAACTTCTTTATTTGGGTGTGCAGAAGGCAGATGTTTCCTCTGGCTTACTTCAGGGCCTATAGCAGATGCTTAGCAAATGAAAAATTAATAAAGAACTGCACGGAAGGAAGCTCCCCTGCTTTGAGCAGAACACTGCCAGCAAGCTTTAGTTCAGACAACTGGAAGTGACCAGAACCTTTGTGATAGCTCTTCTGAGCCTGGCCATCTGCACTGAGGGACATATCTCAGCTCTTCAGCCCACACAAAGCTGTCAGCCTCTATAAGCACAGGTAGGAATAAAAGGTGGGTACAGGTACCTGCTCAGCTTTGTGTATCAACCTGGATTTCTGGATGCCAATGACCGATGGCCAAGGCAACTTCAACTTGGATTTAGTAGAAAACCAAATGACTGACTCTCTGATTTTCCAGCTTGTCACTGCACAAGAAGGTATCATGTGTCAGACTAATTCTGGCGTAAGAGTCAGTAAATGTGTTCTGGTCTGGCCACAGCTTGACTGTCCGTGATAATCCTCCGATGATCGTGATGATGGTCTTGGTAGGGAAAATGGCGAGGATGATGACAGTGAGGTTTTCTCTCTGAAATTGAACAAAGCTCTATTGTTTCTTTGCCACAGATCATTTGCAGGAGTTTTAGAAGTTCCAAATAATACAGAAAAGAACAAAAAGATAACAAAAAACCCTCTTAGCTCATTCAAAGTCATAACAGCCCTTAAATAGCTAGTTAACCACTTTCAGTGGCTTAAAGAGCGTCTGCAATATCGTTTTAGTTCTAAAGAAGCACAGGCACTCGAGCAAGTCACTCAAATGGGATTAGATACCGTGAGCGGTTCTGCAATTTGCCTTTTGCTGAGGGGGTGGTGACACTAATGGACAAGTAAAGCCGAATCAGAATAGGAGAAACACGTTCTGTATTATAATGCCAGCTCAGGGATCAGGGTTAAATCATAAGGTCAACATCAGGGGTCTGTCTACTTGAGAAATAACTGAATCATCGCTCCTAGAAGTGCTGGACCAGAGTTCTCTCATCCAAACATCCACACTTCCAACAAACAAGCTTGCATCCGTCCTCTTGCACGGCCAGTGTAACTCCAACTATTTATGCACAGTGCAAGCATTAATCATTTTCTTATCGGGGAAAGCGGATTCCAGACTTGCTCTAGGCCATCAGCACCTGGCGTTGGAGATAAACCCACCGAGGCTCTTCCTGTCCACCTGACTCAGGCGCAGCCTCACATTGTACCGTTTCCAAGGTTAGACATGAAAGGTCAAGAGAAGATGAGGGAAGAATCCGCACTTAGGCCAGTCTTCATTTTGTGTTCGTGTTACAGAATTCCTCTCATTAGCTCATTTCTGCAAACGCAAAGCTTCTGTTGACTGCACCTCAGGAAGGAGGTGTTCTTATCAACGTAGGAAGAACATGTAGTATGAAAATCAGCATGAAGAATAGCTGTTGCCACTTGCCTTTCTTAGAGCACTGGACATTTTATTTGGAGAAACATCGTGTCCTCATATTTCATGGAGATGACAGGAGCTTCAAGGATATTTTTACCAGTTCATGCCTAGGGGAAGGTGCAGATGATGATGCATTAGAGGAACTGCCCCTGGCCACTCTATCTATGGATTTCCCTTGAGAGCATGAATTCCAGGATCAGACTCAAGTTGTCAGGCATGTGTGGTAAGCACGTTTGAGCTGCCCCACTGCTCCATATTTCCCAACTCTTGCGAAAGGAGTCTTTCTTCAGAGGGAACCTCATATTTGCACTGTCTGACTTTTCTATCTTTATTTGGCACTTATTCTGTGCCAAACACAGAAATAAATCAACGAAGGAGACAAAGCCTCTCTATTCTGCCACAGAGCTCTCTTTGGCATGGAGATGGTGGGAGGAACAGCAAAGCAGAGGAGATACAGGGACACAGAGAGTTCACGGAAGATGCTCAGGGATGGGTTTACCATGAGGTGATGGGGCTGGAGAGGGAAGGTGCAGAGAGTACTGAGATGATGATGCTGGAGAGGAACTGGGCTCGGGCGGCTGGCTCACTCTACACTCTATGGGAGACTTGGAATCTCCCTGGATGACAGAAGTAGTGAATACCCTTGTGTAGCTCTCCTCAGAGAACCTCTCTGAATCAGCACCATTCTGGGGTGTGTGTGTGTGTGTGTGTGTGTGTGTGTGTGTGTGTGTGTGTGTGTGTTGGGAGGAGGCAACAATGGAAGCAGACTGACCAGTAGGCAGACCACTATTACAAAGGCAAGGGATTTGGGCTCACTTTATTTGTTTCTTGTTCTGCTGAGACAAAAGCAACATAAGGAAAGAAGGGTTTATTTGGGGTCAGAGTTCAAGGGTACAGTCCACCATGGTGTGATGTCACAGGGCATCTGTGAAACATGGGAGGCAGGACACACAGAGATAAATGTTGGTGATCAATTTAATTTCCCATTTTCATTCAGTTAGAGAGAATAGACATGAAATGCTACCGCCCACAGTCAAGGTGAGTCTTTCCTCCTCAAGCTGATCTAGATTACCCCTTGCAGGCATGCCTAGGAGCCTGTCTCCCAAGTGACTCTCGGTCCTGTCCAGTTGACAATTAATGTTAATTATTAGAACCACAGCACGGTGCAGAGAGCAGCTGCTGGGCTCTCTTTCTTCGTAGTGAGCAGATTGAGTAGAGAATTACAGAGAAAGGAATGACAAAGTTTTTACTCTTCTGCCGTTCTTCAATACAGATAAGCCAGCTACGAAAGAGCACAGAGGCCTGGGTCCTGTGCCACATGTCCTGTGTCCCGTCTCCTCCTGGGCAGAGTGAACACTGCTGCCTCAAATCTGTGCTTGCCTCTTGTGTTCCTCTGGCTTTGTGTTCCCAGCTTTGACCCACAGCTCTACCTGCAAAGTCAAGCAGTGTATCAAAAAGTGTTGTGGGAATAGAGAGAAAGCAGAGGGGAGGGAATGGGACTGAATTTGATTAAAGCACATTATGCATTCAAATAAAAGTCTCAAACAATAGCAAAAAAACAAAAAAAAAAAAAAAAGG
Source organism: Rattus rattus (assembly GCF_011064425.1). NCBI lineage: Eukaryota > Metazoa > Chordata > Mammalia > Rodentia > Muridae > Rattus > Rattus rattus. Next base: position 12,946,080 of record NC_046162.1, on the reverse strand, counting down.
AAGAAAGAAAGAAAAAAAGAAAAAAGGTTTGGGTCATGTGACTCAGGCCACCTTGCTTGGGTGCTTGCACATGACGGATGTGATATTGTACCTAAAATCTCTTTGGAGTCTTATGGGCTTAAATTATGACTAAACTGGTGTATCCACATTGAAGAACAGCAGAAAATTATGAATTTTAATCCAGGGACCACTGACCTCATCTTGGGGCCACAGAAGGTCTGTGGTTTTGTTCATCTGTTACCATGGAGATACAGCAGAGACCAATCAATTGAGAGGAGGCCGAGGTCAAGATCACTCAACCATTTGGTCAAGACGTTTAGATCTCTATCCCCACCCCACCCTGTTTACTTGCTTGTGAGGTGGGGGTGGGAAGGGGTATAAATGAAAGGACACAGGGTCTCTGAGCAATGAACACCCCCCCCAGTAGTGCTGTCATTCCTGGGGTTCACCTTCATTCTTCCCTCATGTCAGTCCAGGGCTATAGGAAATAGCATGGTGTATTCCTACACACAGACACAGCACATTCTGGGGCTGGAGTTTCAGTATTGGAGGTTGCTTATTGTAACACTACCTGTTGCCTGCTGGCCTTCCCAAGCTGGTGACTGTTCAGACAGACAGCTGTCTTGGTATTGCAAGCAGAGGTAACACACACTACAGCGTGGTTTTTCTTGGCGGGGGAGGCTAATGGAGGAGGGATTAGGAGAAGGACCGGAGTTCTTTAGTGCTGTGTCCTGTCTCCCCGATGACATAACCATTCTCTCAAGTCTTCACTTGTTTCATCATTTTCCACAGGATTCCACAGGGGAACAGGTTCACCAGAAATGTCCGAGATCACCGAGGTAGTTTTGAAACACTTTGTCGAGGGTCCAGATGCATCCTGTGCCCTTTACAACTTGGTTTTGTACTCTTCCTTAAACCATGGGACTTTTCACATGGGGCTCTCTTCTAGTGGGAAGCACTTCAGGAAACGAAGCATTGGGGAGCAATGTAAGTCAATATAAGACAGATACACCCCAACACAAGCCCCACTCCCCACTCGTGTGTCCTTGGGAGTTCATAGTCATTCCTGCCTTTTATTTAAATGCCTCTACTTTCCACATCCCCAAAAAGCCTGCATCCTCACCAGCTGAACATGAATCACCCCCATACTGAGTACACAATCAGGTGTCATGTTCTCCGCTTAGTATCAGCAGCAGCACTGGAGCCCCAAAAAAGCCCAACTAATTATAAGCCTGTGTTCTGCGCTGTTATTATTTGAATGTAACAAAGGCACCTGCCACGTTAATTATGCCCTGCTAATAAACATCTCCAGGCAGCCAATCAAGAATGAGCCAGCGGGGGGAGGGGCCGCGCGTTGAAAAGGCAGGTCCTGGCACCACATTGTCAAACTTCCCTGGGTACGGTGATGTGTTCATTCATATGCAGCTCCTAGAGCCTCCACCCAGACCAACAGGAAGATTAGCTTGCTAAACTGCAAAGGAGATAAGAAATCCCTAAGAATCTGGAAGGACAGCGGCAGAACCTCCCTGCCTTGTGTGTTCAAAGTGACAACTTTACACTGAGGGTGGGGGTGTGTGGAGGAGAAAGGCTAAAGAAGGGTACACATCATGACTATATCTTCTAAGCCCCAACCTTTCCTTTTCTGTTCATATATAGAGGGATAACAAAGGGCCAGGGGAAAACTCTGATACAGTGTTTCTTGTTCGAACATGTTTCACTATGTTGAATATGTGTCATGGTATACATTCATTGTCTTTTGCAATTATTCATCCGGCTATTACAGAATATATGTAATCTAATCTGCCGTTTAACCATCTCTAAATGCAAAGTTCAAGGGCATTAATTACAACCGCAACATTACAACACTATCATGTCTGATTTTCCAAACATTTTCGCCATCCCAAGTAGACACACTGTAACTCTTACAGCTTGGTTGGTTGTTCACATATGTTTAGAGCCCAACTCCAGAGCAAAACTAAAGCATTTCTGATTTCCAACAGGACTCTTTGAATGTCTTCTCAGAGATACCTTTGTGTTGGTTCGATTTCTCTGAAAAATCAGGATGGGGGAGGGGGAGACAGAAATGTAAAAGGAGATTTGTTAGATTGTGTCAGATTGGCTTCCAGTGTGGAGTCTGGGTTGCCCAACAATGGCTGTCTCACACTGGAGGGGCTCAGCCCACAAGGCTGAAGGTCTCAACAGTCCCCATGTGGCGTTGAAGGCCTGGACGATGTCTGGAGAGCCTCTGATCTTCAGTCCGTACTGGAATGCCCAAGAAGTTGTGTTGAAATAATTTTTAAATTCTTTTTTCTTCTCCAGCCCTAGCCCCCGAATGAGAACTCTGAGACTAATTATTTATTATTAAATGCCTTGACCATTTGCCTCATTCCTTCACTAACTTTGTAACTTATTTAACCCATTCAAACTATTCTATGTCTACCATTTGGTTAGTTACCTCTCCTCAGTCCCTGCCCCCCTCTTCCTTTGAATCTCCTCTGAGTCTCTCTCCGTGTCTCCCTGAGTTCATATACCAGCTGGTTTATATCTGTCTCCTTCTGTCCTCTTGTATCTCTTTTTTATACTCTCACCGCTTCCCAGAATCCTCTTTCTTCCTGCCCGTGTTCCACCTCCTATTTTTTGCCTTAGCTCATTGTCCATCAGCTCTTTTTAATCAACAGGTGATGCTAATAAGAGATTCTCTCTACAAAATTGGTTCTAGCATTTGCCAAGTGATGAAGCTGTAACAGGAGAGATAAACTTGGCAGCAAGAGCAAGGTGAACAGTTGAAAAGCTATGTCTCCATCATTTTAGGGTGGGTCTTCCTAGATCAAATAATTTGACAAAGAAAATCCCTTACAGGAATGCCCAGCAGCCCAGAATTTTAGTTGATTGCCAGGGCAATCACATGGACAGTCATTATAAACTCTCTGGGGTTATAATACGATAGTGTGATTTTTAAAAATTAGATTCCTTTTCAAAACACTTCTTTGAATCAGTGCTAGCGATGCCTCTGAAGAAAGAGTGGGCCTGATTATTTGCGATGCAGGTGTGTACCCATATATGCACATGTGGAAGAACATAGAGGCTCATGCCTTTGGATTATTTGTGTGCACATAGAGGACAGAGGACAGAGGACAGATTCAGGTATCATCCTTATATGCTGTCCAGATCTTTTCTTTGAGGCAGATTTCTCACAATCCTGGAATGCACCAAGCAGGCTAGGCTGGCTGGCCAGTGAGCCCCAGAGACTTGTCTGTTTCTAGCTTCAAGCCACCACTGTGCTTGCCTTTTAAAACACATGGGTTCTTAGGCATTGAACTCAGGTCCTCAAGCTGACGCATCTCATCAATCTGCATATTTCCTTCTTAAATAGCTTATATCAGGTGATTTGCTGATATCCTGAGGTCAGCAATCTTTGTAACTGTGTAATTTGATTGGTGGTGGTCTATCAAAATGGGTAATTGAGGTGGAAACTTCTGGTTTCTTTGGGAAATCAGTTATGTCAAATGATGTTCTGCTGGGGAACACAGGTGAAAGGATGTTTTGCTAAGCAAACATGTGAACAGATGTGTGATAAAGAAATATAAATATGGTGCCACAGACAGTGGGAGCTGAAGCATTGGTTTGCTTTGCTTTTCCTCGCTATTCTCTAACGATACGCATGTATTGGTTCGCCTTACATTGCGTTGCTGAGCTCCACTTGTGGGTTATGCCTCACAGAGAGACTTGCCAAAGAACTTCTTGTGAAGTTCCTGCTGCTTCTTGCTGCTTCCAAGGCCTCAGGTTGGTTGGTGAGCCTTGTGTTTTTGTTTTTGTTTTTGTTTTTGTTTTTAGGATTGAACTGCCCTTGCTGGTTCATGTGTGGTGACTGCCAAGTGGATTGGACTGCAGCTGCTGCTTTGCATTTGGTGTTTGCTACTGGACTGAGCGGCTGATATCATGACAATGAAGACTGGACTTGCCCCCAAAGAAGTATTTCTAAACAGGTCTACTTCCCCTGTGCCCTAATAACTTTTCTTCTTCACTACATCAGTTGGGTGGTGGGCTAGAGAGGCTGAACTCTTATTAAAGTAGGTTGGAAAAACACATGCCTCCAAGTAATAGCCATTATTATTGCAACGATTGGTATTTAGATAAGTTACACCCCAAGAAGTTGCAAAGCTTTCAAGTGGCAGAGATATGAGCAAAGATTTAAGAGCCTCTTGTAGAGTCTGGATTGCCTCTCTACGTGTTCGACACCCTCAATGCTACAAGATGGAAGCTGTTTTGGCTCATTTCATACACGAAGAAACACAAACACTTGTTGAAATCTTCATGACTAGCCGACAGGGCCAGCGCTCCAACACAGGATTCCCACTCTGTGATGGTTATCATTAGCAGTATTATCTAAACTCTGCATTAAGGGCTGGTGAGAGGGCTTGCTGTGTAGTTACTCCCCTCTAGCCTGACAACCTCACTTCAATTTCTGGGACCCATGTGATGAGAAGAGAAAACTGATGTCTGCTAGTTATCTTTGGAACTCTACATGTGCCCCGTTCCATGCACATTACATAAATGTCAATATCTGTACCACTCTGTGGTATGATAAGAACTGGCTTTGGGCCAACCTGAAGGGACGGACAGTCCATCCACCAGAAAGCTCTGCCGTGCACAGAGCTGAAATTAGCCTCTTTGCAACTTTACCCAGTTGCTTCCAGTCTTTAACACTTAATTACCTCTTGTCTACTATTACTCACTAATTGTCTCTTGTGGCTCCTCCCTTCTTCCTGGCTCTCTTGCCAACATCTCCAGGGCAGAGATCAAGTCCTACAGGCTCAACGCCTCCTGGAGCTGTAAAGTAAGAGCTTATTAGATAAATACTTGTTGGTTGAGAGTTCTTACAAGGATTTCTCCTTAGGGTGTCATCCAAGGTATGTGGAAAGCTGTGTAGAAAGCTCACCAAGGGTTTGCAATTTAAATGTGCCCAGTTTAAATGAGATTTGGGTACTTTTAAATAGACAGCATAGTCAATACTCAGAAGTTTTATTTCTCGGTGATACAGCTGTCCTCATTGCTGTCATTTCCTGTGTATGTATCAGAATCTGCGTCTGTGTATGAGTGTATGTGTGCAAGTGTGTGTCTGTGTGTGAGTGCATGTGTGTGTGTCTGAGTCTGTATCTGTGTATGTGTGTGTCTCTGTATGTGTGTGTGGTACATACACATCAACTTGTAATACCCGCTCATGAAAACATGCAGAGGCTCATGCAAATATTGCATTTAAACTGGACACATTTTAATTGCAAACCCTTGGCTGATTGTCTTGAGACAGGGTCTTTCACTAAACTGGAAGCTCAAAGTTTTGATTAGGCTGGGTGGCCAGTGAGCTACTGGGATATGCCGGTCTCTAACTTTAAATTACTGGGCCTCCAGGCACGGCTTGCACAGTCATCTTCCCAGCCTGAAGGATGCCAACTCTCTGAGTCTTTCCTCTTCAGTACCATGTGGATGCCAGACAAAGTGAGTAGAGTCAAGGCTGCATGAAGGAAGGTCAGGGTGACCTTGTGTGCCTAAAATTTTATTGGCTTAAAGGAACTGTTCCCAAAGTCTGCTTCTGCTCTCAGATATAACCACTCATCCATATTTTCCCTCACTGTAGTGCCTTTTTCTATGCTTTCTTGACTAGAATTTAGGCAATGCTCTTCTCATAGCTAGTGACTGAATCCCTACTCAAGGCAGCACAAAGAGAGCAAACTTGAATCTATTGCACTGTGTGATTTGACGGTCGGGGACGCCAGACAACCTGGATCTGGAGATTGATATAACGTCATGAGATGTGTATGACGTCCTGAGAGATGATTAGATTGTTTCTTTCTCCCTCTACTGCTCACAGCCCCAGATGAGAGAACTCTAGTGGCTCAAAGGATGAAGTCAACTTCTCAATCCCTTGAGGTTAGAAGAAACAGGCAGATAGCTAGCTCTGAGATGAGCTCCATCCAAATGAGGGAGTCCTAGAGAGAAGAAAAGTCTGAAGGCTGTCAGACCAGCAAGAGCACACACAAATCATGGCGCCCACGACCAGTTAGCCCTATGTTATGACTCTGCCTCTTGCGAGCCTGGAGCTCTTGAAAACATGATTCCTCATGGAATCTGGAACTGAACACTTAAAGGAAAACTTTTTCTTTTCTACCTGTTTATTGAGCAGTAATAACACGAAGAGGAAAGGGGATAAAATCCCACCAACCACAGGGCTTGAATGCTGCCATGAGCAAAATACAAAGAAATGATCACAGCAGAGACTGGCACATGTTCATGCTTGATATGTTCTCAGCCTCAAACATGAGGCACAAGAGGAGTGGGGAAAGAACCTTACAGCCTGTTCACAGAGCCCTTTTCTACATCTTCACAGCAATGTCCGAGGTCAGAGGATATCATGTGACCCTATTCTATATGAAATTGAGACAAGAAGTCAGAAAGCACCACACATACACACAGCCTCCTGATTTCCCACGTGCTTTCATATAGAACCCATGTTCCGTGAAGTTACATCTTGTTTGAAAGACGACAAACAATTTCTTAGGATAAAGAAATTGTCCAGACACCAAGGATGGAACTTGGAGTCCTAGTTCACTGATACCTCATGAGGGACTGTCATACAAAGCCTGAGTCTGAGTCTGGACACACTGGTCAAAGAGCATAGTTCCTATACAATGCTCCTCTTCAGCCACTAGATGTTTCCATCTACACTGAAGCCCCGCCTCCCCATCATAGAGCCACTGTAATCGGCCATTGACTCTTGCAAGCAGGCAAACAGCTATTGGCAGCAGAAGGTCCAGAGGCAGAATAAGATGTTTGCTGCTCTCCTCAACAAAGCCTTGATGTCCTGCCCCAGAAATGCCAACCTCCTTTTTTCCAGAAGGTATTTCTGTCCCCTCGATCACTCATCATAACCCTGTTCCAGACGCTGGGTGGTGCTGGGGGCAGCGGCATGTAGCCAGCCCCTCCGGAGCTTGGAGCTTGGCTGAATGTGGGTGGCAGCCGGGATCTGGCCTACTTTGCTCATGTAATAGCCAGAGACTGTTCTGCTAGTGAGATCCAGCTGTCTTCAGAAACAGAAGGACTTATGGTCCCGACTGTTAAAAATGTTAGAGTAAGCTCAGTGCCTATAATCAACGAGGCCCAACAGGTTATTTCTTAAACTGATTAAATAAATGAACCAACAAATCCAATCAGGTGGAAGGATCTTTTAGGCCTTCAAAGGGCTAACAAGTCATTTACTGGAGCACCACTTCCAAAGTGGACTTCTTCCTCCTCACGAACAATACTTTATGTTTGCCGTGTTTAATCTACGTTACTGCTATGCTTAACCACTTGGTGATATTCCTTCAGACTACATATATTGTGTTCACTTCATGGTGAAGCAGATGCTCAAGAAGGAGGACAGCCTGGACTCCATTTTGAGGGAAATGGTGAAGGATTTGCTAATGGCTTGTGATGGGAGAGGAAAAGGCAGGTGAGGAATGAAGCCAGTGGTTTTAGTCTAGTCAGCTTGGCAAAGTTGCTAGTGACGAAGATAGCAGGTCATTTGGCCAATGTAGATCCTGAGATGAGCCCAGTCAAGTGTTTAGCTCTGTGCCTCTGCAGCTAAAGAAGGAAGATGCCAAGAGGCAGTTAAACAGGAAAAGAGGATGCTAGAGAGGAGAGACGGAATTATAGCCATAGTGACGGAATTAAAGGGCCAGAGGTTAGAAATCATTGGAGGAACTGGATCTAAAAAAGAGAATGAGTTAGAGACCATCTGGGGTACAGAGGCAGAAAGACAAAAAGCAGCCGAGAAGCTGCAAGAGGGGTACATGAGGGTGGTATTTCAAGAGGGAGAGACACAGCATAGCCAGTGCTCCTGCTGAACCACGTCAGGTGAAGCCGAGGATTTGTCATCTGTTTTAGCCCACAGGGTGTCATGGCTGGCCTTGACAAAGGCACCTTCGTGAAGTGGTAGGGAAGGCAGCTGGCGAGAACAGAACACAAGTGGAGAGGATTATTTTTACATGTTGACAGGAAAGAAGAGAAAAGTATGGAACTGAAGTTGGACAGACCACGCATGACTTTTGTGAGTGAACATTACGGCCTGGTTATATCCTGAGGGAAATGATGTCTGACACAAGAACAACAACGACAACAACAAGAACAAGTGCAGAGACTGCAGACCTGTGTACCTGGGTTGACTGGAGGGTAGGAAGCACCCAGGACAGAGCTTCCGGGCTTAGAGTGTTCCCTGTGTTTGCTGAGTGGACTCTTCCCAGATGACATGCTCTTGATTTCCTTCCTCAGAACCACTTCAGACTTCCCCGAGAACACTGCTGCCTGGAAGAACAAAGCCCAGGATGCAACGCTTGCTATTTCTGCTTTGATAACCATGAATTAGAGAGAAGAGAGAAACAAGAGGTGACGGGGACTTTGTCTGAGCTGCTGAATTTAGGTGTGTGAGCGCTGAGCGTGCTTGCCACATCACCTTGCTGGGATGTTTTCAAGGTTAGGAGGCTTTTTTCAAAGGGACAGAACCACAGAGACATAGTCGAGGATGTCATCTAAGACATTTAGCCTAAGGAGGCTGAGCTGGTTTCTTTTAAGGCAGCCCCAATAGCCTATATCAAGAGAGGCTGAGGGAGGACTGGACAACTGACCTCAGGGAACTGAGATTACGAAGGTCTAAGTGAACTTGCCAGCAGTGAGGGAAGGGGACAGACACTTCCTCACATTGCCATTTCAACCCTTCCCCTAGATGGTTAGGGACCTTGACTCAGGACGAAGTAGGGTTTGGAGCTTTGATGTTGAAAAGAATTCTAGGATTGCTAGCTGGTATGTTGAAGCGAAGTTGGAGGTTTTATCTAAGAGACTTTAATATAGACTTCCATATGAGAAAGACCAGCAGAGTCAACTAACCTGGGCCTTTGGGGCTCTCAGAGACTGAACCTGCAGCCAAGGAACATGCACAGGTTGGACCTAGGCCGCTCTACACTTACGTAGTAGATGTGAAGCTTGGTCTTCATGTGGGTCCTGAACAGTTGGAGCAGCAGCTATCTGTGGGATGCGTTCTTCTAGCTGGGCTGCCTTGTTTAGCCTCAGTGGGAAAGGAAGTGCCTAGCCACCCAGAGACTTAAAGTGGCAGGGAGGGGTATAGCCAGGGGGTCCATCCACTCAGAGAGGTGGAGGGGGATGGGGGAAGGATTGTAGGAGTGGGTGACCAGGAGGAGGGCAGTGAGCGGGATATAAAGTGAATAAGGTTAAAAAAAATATTAAATTAGATAACAGAAAAAGAGGAACAAGAGGTGAAGAGGGTAAGCCATGCCCCGGTGGGGGGTATCCGTCCCAAGGGAGAATAGGGAAAGTAACCTTCTCAAAGAGAAAGCAAGCAATTCTTTATTTTAGCATTTAGCCATATTCCATTTTTGGTGACTCCAAAGCTACATCTCAAAGGTTGCTAAGAAACCACCCCCACCTGCCTTTTCCTTTGGATAGCACAGCTGTATGACGTGGCCCCCGAGATGCCTCGGATGGGACTTTGATCTGATAAAATAAAACAATAAACTGTTGGGGTTGTACAAAGGGCTGGGCTCACATCCCTTCCCTACCACTGGATTTCTGAAAACTGTGGGCTCTTGTCTGGGAAGAGGGAAAGACCTTACACAGTCGCTAATTGTGGAGGAATTCTTGCTGCCCTGCTGGCAAATGCTTCAACTGGATTCCAGACACTGGGGGTGGGGGCATCTGGTTCACTTCCTGTATTTCCAAGATTTCCTCTGCCTTCTCGAACCAAGGTGCTCACGGCAGGTCCATCGTTAAGTGTTTGGAGACATATGTGAGTTCTGGGGAGGCACAGAGGGCAGGAGAGGGTAACTGGGTAAGTCTGAAAGAGGCAGAGCCTCAGAGACCTGTGCACTCTACACAGGAGACCCTAAGAAGTCTGTTTCTGACACAGGGAACAGTATCAGTGGTGCAAGAAACACCGGACACCGAGCTGTTGGAACTGGTTGAACTAAGCTCTGAGTGCATCTTAAAATTAATTTTAAGCTAGTGTACAAAGTAATGGGCCCCATTATGTCCTTTTCATATGTATGATTGTATGTCGTATGTATGTATATAATATGTATATTAATGTGTAATACATAGCATGTATACTAATGTATATATATGATGTTCTTTGCTCATATGAGCCACATCTACCACCCCCATTGCTTCCCTTCCTGCTTATCCCCTCCTTCCTCCATCAGAACCCTTACTGAGTTCATCTGTCTGTCTGTCTGCGTCTGTGTACATCCATCTGCATATGTATTGTTAAGTCTAGATCATACATATAAAAAATACATATTCTCTCTCTTCCTTTTCTGCATTACCGCTTCTTGTCCTCCCACAGTCTTTTCTCTTAGACTAGGCTGTAGTTCACTACCACAGCCAGCAATGTTTCTGCCGGATTTTTAACTGAGGGGCAATAGATCTGGACACATTTGAATCATTCGCAAAGTAGAAAACCCTTGAAAACAGTCAGTGTCTCAGGCGGCGGAGCCGTGAGTGGGCAGTCTGGGTAGAATGTTAGTGCTCCCTACACTTTGAGGGCCCAGCAGCAAGTGTGCAACGTCCCAGGGAGGTTTCTGTAACTCAGTTGTGTGCCAATTAAATGTCTGGCACATAATTGCGAAACACCTGCTCTTTATGGTTTGAAGTCAAGAGCTGATGTTTCCTGGACACACAGCTCTGACGTTAGGGCCACTCACTTGCACACCTCAGAGGACCGAAGGCAACTCTTGGAACCATAAGGGAGGTGACCTCAGATGACAGTTGCTTAGTTCAAGCAGAACAGGGATGAGCATGGAACAGAGAAGTCACAGCGGGTGAAAGGCTTTCAGTTCCTAACCTGCCTCAGTGGGTTCTCCCACACTTCTGTGGAGGCCCGGAGTGAGGTGCTAATGGATCTTTAACACCCCTCTCCATTAATCTCTCAACATCAGCAAAGCAAACCTAAGGCTCAGACTCTCAGGCTCAGAACCCATCCCCACCTCCTAACTCACACACACACACACACACACACACACACACACACACCCCTCAATAGAATGAAACATTTACTTACATTTATTTAGAGTTCCAGTTCACAACAGTAATTCTTATTTCTATTTTTATTTTGCAGCTATCTTCCTCTGCTAGAAAGAGAACTGTTTTTTTTGTTTGTTTTTTGTTTCTTTTTTTGGGTGACACTAATGCAGATTTTAGCGTCCTTCTGCCTATTGTATTAAAGCCAGTTTTTCTTTTCTTTTTTTTTTGTTTTGTTTTGTTTTGCTTTTAAGGGAGCAATATTAAGATAATAGTAAGTGCCGAATGCAGGAAGTGGCACTTGGGTATGTTACAACTATGAGCCCAAGAACACAGTGTGAGGAATGAAACTGAGCCCCTGACGTCATCACACCACGTGATCAAAGCTGTCTGCCGTCACGTGATCAAGGCAGCCTGCCGCCACGTGATCAAAGCTGCGGGCCGTAAGCCACATACCGCACACTCCCGTTCCTATGCAGTATTTGGAGGAGGCAAAGCTAAGTGTGAAGATCAGTGATTCCGAGGCTGAGCCCTGAGGCAGGCAGAGGTTCTCGGCGGAGTGACGAAAGAGTTCCATGTATTCTGTACCGATGGTCATATAAAGAAATGAGTCCACTAGAATGATTCAGTGATCCACTTAAAAGAGCTTCAGAGTGTAAATTATATTTGAATAAAAGTTTAAAACTCTTTGTTGTTGTCTTTGTTGGTTTTGTTTGTTTTGGTTTTGGTTTTAGTCTTTTTGGGAGACAGGGTTTCTCTGCGCATCCCTAGCTGTCCTGGAAATCACTTTGTAGACCAGGTTGGCCTTGAACTCACAGAAATCATCCACTTGCCTTTGCCTCCCCAAGTGCTTGGATTAAAGGGATATACCACCACCCCTGCCTGGCCAGTTTCAAATCTTGAGAGTCCTTGAAACAAAGTAAAATCTTGAGAGTAAGATCTTTCTGCATTTGAACAGCTAAAAGTTTGGAAACACTGGTCCTTGTGATGTGCGTTTGAAGTCTTGGTCCTCAGCTGCTGGAACTCTATGAAACCTTTAGGAGGTAGCACCTTCCTGGAAGCAGTGGCCCACTGGGTGTAGGCCTCCAGCGTTCACAGATCACCTTCCCTTCCTGTCCATTCTTCATATCCTGACTGCAACTGCAGTCAGCCATTTCTTGCTCCTGACCATGCTTGCCCTGCTGTGAAGGACTGTAAGTCTTCTGTGATCAGAAACAGAACTTGCTTTAAGCATTAGGACATGGACAGTTGTGATCCTTAGAGCTGCCCTAGGGGCTACTTTGAATGAAAACCTATAAAGATGTTCGAACAATATTGCTTCAAGACGTTAGTCACATGTTTGCATTTGTTCCATGAACAGTGGCATGGATGCTACTAGAAGTAAAGCCACCCGCAGCCCCAGAGTTAGGGTGAGTTCTACTCAGCACCATCCAACAACGTAGCTGGGGGTGGGGATGCCCAATGTCTAAGAATCATGATTCAGTCATGAAGGCGAGCATGCCTTATGATAAAGGCCAGTATGCCATTTCTGATGGCACAGGATAGAACAAGATGAACCAGCATGTGATCACTGGCTACAATAGGTCTATCCATCTCTTGTCCTGTTCTGGACTTTCTTACAAACAGACCTAACAAAGAGTGTCCTGAAGTATTATAGATAGATGACCCTCTGCTTAGCCGCTCAGGAGACCATTCCACCAGAGGATGACACCCCAGCTAAAACTGTCCTGCTGGTGTTGCAGAGGGTAGACAACCCGGCCACAGAGTTTCCCTTGGGTTTTTAAGCTTGTGCAGATTGAAATAATTACGGCTCGTGACTTCCTTGATGAGGAAGCAAATGGAGACGCTGAGATAAAGACAGCTGGGCAAATGAAAGGGCAGCACAGCCTTCCCCATGGAAATCCCATCTGCCTGAGGTCAGTTCCTTCAGAGATGGGGGCCTGAGATGGGAAAGGCTCTGGAGAGCTCAGCTGTGACTCTCACCGTCTCCTCCTCTGAGGCCAGGGCTAATCTCTGCTTGTTGCTGCTCAATGCAGTTTCTCTGACGCATCTCTGCTTCTGCCTCAGATCCCCACAGTAGAAAAAACTCCCGGCAAAGCCACAGCAACCCATTTAAAGCCAACAGGGACACAGCCATACTGCTGTTCTCTGTGGTGGCTTCTTATTTTATTAAGAATAAAGCACAATTAGGTTGTTGTTCTCAGTATTTCTTTACCTTTGGGCACTGAAATTTTATACTGTCTCTTTTACTGGGTTTAGCCTTTTCACATGTGTATGTTTTTATTTATTTTATTGAATATTTTATTTATTTATATTTCAAATGTTATCCCCTTTCCTGGTTTCCCCTCTTAAAGGTGGAGGTTGTGTGTGTTGCAGCGAGAATTAAAATATGTTTCATTTAAAAATAAAAGAGAAAGAATTAAAACATCCCCCCCCCCAACACAAACAAATAACAACAAAATACCTAACCTGGAAGTGAAGTCAAATCTGATCTCAGCCTGGGCTGTGCACGTGTGATTCCGAGGAGCCTAAAATACAGTTGTTTAGAAGACAGATGCAATATGGGTACAAAGCATCCTGGATGTATATCCCAGTGTTTGGGATACGTGAAGAGAGAATGGAAAATGCTACTCCATTCATTAAAACTTTTTTTTCTGGAATAGAATATCATATAACCATATCCTTAAACTCCCTAAGTAGTCAAGGATAACCTTGAACTTCTGATTCTCCTGCCTTCATTTCCCATAGGCTGGG